>NC_000076.6:11458042-11740542 GCF_000001635.26 Mus musculus
TATTGCCTTTTTTTTTTTTTTTTCTTTCTTGAGGCAGAGTTTGTACTGCTTGTTTAGGATAACACACAAAGTTCAGCCTTGAACGCATGGTGATCCTCCCCGCTCAGCCTCCTGAGGACTGGGATTAAAGGTGTGTGCCTCCATACTCTTGACACCAGTTTTCAGTTGAGGATTGTTGAGCATAGCTGGCTTGCCCAATCTCACAGTGGGTAGGAAGGAGATGAAGTTTGGAATCCAGTTTCTTTGGCTCAGAGCTGCTTTCAGTACCACTTGTTTTTAGCAGACTGTCATGGCTGCAGCTCTGTCTCTCTTGGGGTAAACTTGCTACCCCTGTGGTTGGGTCTATGGTGGGAAATGAAACAGTGTTCTGATCCATTGCCAAAGGATGTAGGAAAACAGTTGGGTTTTGTTCAACCTACTGTAAGCTCTGGTGTATGTTCTCAAGGCTAATTTATCTGAGCCACAGTTCAAGAGAGGAAGGAGCCTGGGGAGGTCATGTCCAGATTCTTGGACAGCTAGGGGCTGATCCTGGCTTGGCACTCAATTCAGTATAACACACAATTGCTGCTCCTCCCAAATATGTGCTCAGTTCCATTAGATTCTATCAGAAGCACAAACATCAGCAAAACTTTGCCTCCCAAGATATAAAACCTAGAAACAGACCTGTGTTCCACCCTCTGCAAGATAATGTCCAACTACCAAGGTGATGTTAAGGGCATAGAAGGGGCATATTTGTCTTCAGTTGAATGCCATTGTGTGCCAGTTGCTCCCCTACCTCTGATGACATCTCTGTTCTCCCTGGGAAAGGTCATCATCTCTGTTCAGATGGGGAAGTTGAGGCCCAGAGAATTTAAAGCACATGTTCATTTCTGTTGTCATGGATACAAAGCTAGGTTTGTCTCTCAACTCTCATACTGCCAAAAGTTAAACTATGATGCTTAAATATGTTTCTCTGCCTTATTTTATAAGTGTGTGATAATAGATAGCAGAGAGATTATTTGGGAGGGGCAGAGACAATAAGGCCACAGCATAAGTTAAGTACTGCTCAGGAAAGGGAGTATAATCTCAGTCAGCATGGTGACACTCAGAGGAGGCAGACAAAGAAGGAGGGAGGGAGGGAGGGATGGAGGGACAGAGAGAGAGAGAGAGAGAGAGAGGAGAGGAGAGATTTTTTTCAGCATGATGATGCCCATGGGAGGTGGCATTTGCTTTGGGCAGAGCAGCCTACAGGAAACATTTCTCTTGTAATTTAAGAAAGTTAAGTCTATAAACCAGCATCAAGTGATGTCTAGCCTCCCCTGTGCAATACAGCTAGTTGTATTTGTTGTGTTTAAGAACCATTAATGTATTATGTAAAATTAAATTTTAAATGGAATATTTTAAACTGATACAGTGGTGTATGTGTGTGTATATGTAATTTTCTTAATGTCTTAAGAAATCTGGCTATATAAGTTCCACTGTACAATGTCCTTTTCAGGTGGAATTTTCTCTATTGCTTTGATAAACAGAGTTGTTTGGAATTATTGAAGAACATTTTAAAATGACTCCCTCAGTGAGTGCGTTGTCCAGTGTATCTCAAAAATCACCTAGGAGTTTTGCTAAATAAAAACATAAAAAAAAGACCTTTGCACACAATTGTTTTAATGCTGTCAACTGACTCTGAAATCTAGAGGAACGTGCCTGTTATTTACTTTTTATTGTAAAAAGGCCATCTGGCTCAGCAAAATTGCCTTTTCTCTGTTGTCCTTTCTCATTATCCCGTGGATTCCAACCATGAAAAGGTTAGCCAATGGAAGGAGTCAAAGATGGAAACAACACACAGCACTGAAGGGGAAACTGAAGAATGTCTGGGAGAAGAGCAATGAAGAGCCTATCTCAAGCCTCTCTTGTTGGGCATGTTTGGGGGATGGGTATGTGTGGGGTGCTGGGATCGTACACTAGGGCCTCACAAATGCTCAGGTACTCTGTAAACTGAACTTTACTTGTAGCCCAATGAAGCCTTTTACTCACAGAATTCTTACAGAAAATTCTAAGACCTCACGCTTAGTTAAGGAACACCAAGGTCCTGTTACTTTCCTTTAGACTTCAAACATATCCTTCTTTTGTATTGTGGGCCAAAATTGGTAAAAAGAAAACATTAACCACACACACACACACACACACACATTTTCTTTTTTGTTACTTGGCTTGTCCTAAAAAAGATTGAATAAAAAATGTAGTTAAGACTTTGGGAATGAGCAAGGTGGGCATCCCCTTCTCTGAGGAGAAAGGGAGAGTGTAATGAGAGGAGGATTTGTGAGAGTGGGACTGGGAAGGGGGGGGCTGTGACTGAGATGTAAAGTGTGTGAAAAAAGGAGTCTGGGAATGAGAAGGAATAATGAAACAAGAGATTCAAAAGAGAACTAAATGGGAATTAAAACTCTCTGTACACTGGGCAATAGAGATACAAGATGGGAAATTACAACCAAACTTCTCTTTAAAGGTAATGAAGTACAGTTCCTTTATTTTATAGAGGTAAAAGCAGAGCAGAAATCCTGTATTATAATGCAGATGTTATCATTGAGGGGCAGAGGAAATGGGCAAATCAGGAACGCAGGTCCATGACTACCTTGGTGTGGAGGAATAGAGAAGGCTTTGCACAAACAAGATTAAACAATATTGTTAGTAGGGGAAGACTTGATGGAAAGACTGATGAAATTGGGGTAAGCAGAAGCAAAATCAACTAAAGTGAGACAAAGCAAAACCAAGTGATATTTCTGTCTTAGTTTTTGTTATTAGGAAGAGATACCATGACTAAGGCAAGAGATTGAGAAGGTTAACATCCATGGCCATTATGGTGGGAAGCATGGTAGGCATGGCCCTGGAGCAGTATCCAAGAGCTCACACATGAACATCAGAGGTGTGTATATAAATAACTGAGAATGTCATGGACTTTTGAAACCTCAAAGTTCACCCCAGTTACACTCTTTCTCCAACAAAGTCACACCCACTAATCCTTTTCAAGTGGTTCTATCACCTGGAAATCTAGCATTCAGATATATGGGTCTATGGGGACTTTTTAATTCAAACCATCACAAATTCTAAAAAAGAGGAGGATAGGTGTTTTCAGGAGTCAAGGTGATGCAGGAAAAAATGAGAGCAGAGCATCAGGGACTATCTGGAAAGACTTTTTGAAGCCTATAGGGCCTACACTCCTTTGACCCAGAAACCAGAAAGTACATGAACATGGCTTCTGTTAACCAAGCTGCCCCCGACATCTGTTGGAAGTTTCAGCCACTGAATGGCTTCGGGGCCTGCCTCTGGCACCCAAAATCCAGCCTCTGTTTGCCTTTGGCAAAATTTGGAGAGAGGCCTCAAGAGACAACTGACTTGGACACTCCTTCCTCAAAGATTCAGGAACTCACCCACCATCTTTGAGGAGGCACTTTAGCAGGGCTTAGGTAATTACAGGGAGCTAATTCCCAAGTGACTGCTCCAGGATGGAATGGCATCCTGATTGTGGGGAGAGCGTGCAGGTACCTGGAGACATACCAGTAGGCCACACAAGAACTGCTACAGGTGCTGAGTCAACTTGGCTACCAAGAATCTACTAAGAAAGTTCAGCTTTGTCAACTTGAGGTCACCTATCTGGGGTACATCTTCATGGGGGGCTGGCTAACGCATGTTGTCGGTTGCCCAGAAGCAAACCATCCTTAGTATCTCAGTTCCATCAACCTGAAGGCAAGTACAGGAATTTCTGGAATTTCTGGAATCTGCTGGGTTGTGTAGACTTTGGGTGGCAGGCTTCACTGAGATAGACAAACCATTATATGAGGCCACCAGGGACCAAGAAGAGAACAGACTCCTGAGACGGACATGGCTTTTAAGTCTCTAGGAAGAGCTTCGTTGGAGGCTGCTGGTCTTGGCCCTCCTGGACATTCACAAACCTTTCTGCCTGGATGTGGATCAGAATAATGAAGGGGGTGCTTACCCAAACTTTGAGACCACAGAAAAGACCCGTGGTTTATTTATTTAATAAGCTGGACCCACTGGCCGAAGAATGGCCAGCCTACCTCCAGATCATAGCTGCCACTGCCCCACTAGCCAAGGATACTGACACGAGAACTTATTGTCACCACTCCTATGCTATTGAGGGGACCCTCAAGAATCTACATAGCTGGTAGCTGTCCAACGCCAGACTGGTGCACCTTCAGACTCTACTTTTGGATCCCTCTCACATAAGATATAGCCCATCATCTGCCCTAAACCCTGCTACCTGACTTGTCCTCAGAGGTGCGGCATGATTGCTCTATAGTTCTGGGGCACATTGTGGGAAGCCACATGTGCCATTTCAGGGTGGCGCTGGCTACCGCTGGCCACCACGCATACATAGGCAGTAAAGTTTTTTTTGCCAAGATGAGGTTTTGAGAATTAACCAATCAGATGAGAGACAAATTAACCAATCAGATAAGAGACAAGTTAACCAATCAGATGAGAGACATGTTAACCAATCAGATGTGAGACATGCAAATGAGGTGGTAAGCATAACCCATGCATAACCAATCTGGGTGTGAGACATGCCTCTCCTAGGCCTATATAAGCAGCACCAGTTCTGGGCTTGGGTCACTTCGCCTCTGCAATCAAGCTCTCCCAATAAACGTGTGCGGAAGGATCCTGTTGCAGCGTCGTTCTTGCTGTCAAGCCAGGGCGCGTGCAAGAGCACATCTAGAATGTCAGGCCAGACTTGACTGGTGTACATACCCTGGTCAGACATAGAATGTATCTACTTCATGCATGGGAGCAGCTTCATCCAGAATGGAGTCAGGTATGCAGGGGTGGCAGCAATGGACTTGGACTCTTATTTGGGCAGCTGCTTTGCCTCTGGGAACTTCATCCCAGAAAGCTGAACTAAAGGCTCTAACACAGGCTTTAAAACTGCCAAAAGGAGCCATAGCTAACATTTACACTGACAGCAGATGGGATTATTGACTGCTGAAGGAAGTACTTGCTTTATTGGAGACATTATGGCTTCCTCTCCAAGTGGCCATAATTCATTGCCCTAGGGCATCAGAAAGGGACATCAGAAATAGCCCGAGGGAATAGACTAGCTGATAAAGCTGAAAGGGAGGTCACCCAACCTTCTGTTGCCAACATCCGAGTAGCCTTGCTGCTCCCTGTGCTCCTGGCCATCCCTGAATATACTGCTGGAGACAACATCAGATGAAGAGATGGATGGTTGCTGACCTCTGAAGGCTGCACCACCCTACCTAAGGAGTTTGCTAAGCAACTCATCCATCAGATTCATCAAGCTTCACACCTGGCCACCGAAAGCTGAAGGAATTGCTGTGAGGGACAAGGTACAAATATTTGACTTAGGACCCTTGGCTGATCAGGTAATCTCACACAGTCCCACCTGTCAGGCTGTGAACCCCTCAAGCCCCAATCAAGGAGCTGTTCCAGGAATCAGAATCAGAGATCAATGACCAGGACCTAATTGGGAAATATAGAGAAATAACATACAGGGATATATGGATATAATTATTTGCTAGTTTTTATAGATACCTTTTCAGGATGGGTAGAAGCCTACCCTACAAAGAAGGAGACTGCCAACGTAGTGGCAAAGAAGCCTCTGGATGACATCACACCCAGGTGTGGTTTGCCTGCCCTGCTTGGGTCTGACACTGGACCAGCATTCATCTCTCAGGTAACTCAATCTCTAGCACAGGTTCTGGGGACCAATTGGAAATTACATTGTGCATACAGACCCCAGAGTTCAGAGCAAGTAGAGAGGATGAATCAGACCCTGAAGAAGGTCTTGACCAAATTAACCCTGAAACTGGCAGTAACTGGGTATCTCTCCTACATTATGCCTTATATAGGGCTAGGAATATCCTCTATACTTTAGGCCCCCCATCTCCCTTTGAGAACCTATATGAGAGCCCCCCTCCCATGCTGCCTAACCTCCAGTCTGATATCTTAGCTGAATATGATCATTATTAAGTTTTTTAAATCCTTGGAACCTTTCCATAGGGTCCAGAGCAACTCTGGCCTGCCATCTGACAGGTTTATAAGTTTGCGCTTTCACCTAACCCCCATTGCTTTGGACCAGGTGATGAAGTCTGGATTAAGAGACATAGCCACAAGACTCTGGAACGAACCTGGAGAGCACCCCACACTGTGATCCTGACCACTCTGACAACTCTTAAGTTACACGGGAACAGGACACAGATACACCACTCCCACATTAAGCCTGCCAAGAGAGATAGATATGATCCAGCAGTTGAAGTCCCAGCAGAGGAGATTTCTAGCCGAAATGTCACAAGAATGATACAAGGTCAGTTACCTCACACCCTGTATATCTGCTCAAACTTTGACTCCAATGCTCCTGATTCTGCTTGCTTGCTGCTTTACTGTACCAGCTAATACCCTCTTTACTATCTGGGCACCCTAGGGGGTAATGCAACAACCTTGTTACCAAGTTCACGGTGGCTGGCAGGAAGGCTGACTTGACTGCCAGTTCTTAACCTTTCTTTCCCTGGACTTAACACGGATATGTTGCTTACTGGACAGGGACTCTGTGTTGGAAATAAGGTACCCCTGGCTTATTTTCACTTCTGCAACCACTGTAACCCCTACTGTTGCAGGATACATGCTTCCGCCAGAGAATGCTTGGTGGGCTTGTGCTTTGGAGCTTACTCCATGCATTTATGGCCTGGTTATACATATACCTGAGGATTATGTCCTAGTACAGCTTGTACCCAGAGTGACTTATTCTGGGGAGGATGTCTTTAATCAGCTAGCATCTCCAAACAATCAGGTTAAAAGGGTGGCTGAAAGACCCACAACGTGAGGACTCCCCCATGTTCTGACTCAGGAGAGGCGATGCCCCAAATCACTCGTGAGAAACGGTCTTGATGCAATCTGCAAGAGAACTTTTATTTCAAGAGCATTCTTGGGCCCACAGTCATACACCACACAGGGGTAGAACACCGTGGCACCCCGAGTAGCTGGGTAAGGGGGGTATTTAAAGTAAGAAACCACAACTCAAGGGGGTAGGGAAGGCGTTGTTGGAAAATACCAAAGATACCAGTTAAGAGTCACAAGGAAGTCACAAGTCACAAGGAAAAATACCTGATAATTGTGAGGTTATTTTTCAAGACAGTTTCTTTGACCCTCTAACAATAGCACATTTGCATAGCAGGTTCCATGAATGGGCAGGGTGACCCTTTTTGAACAAACACTTCTGAACCCAGGAAGCAGGTGGGTGGAGGAATGTCGCTATCTGTTTTATGATTAGCATGCCTTGGAGCATTGAGTCACAAAGGTTACATTCTCAAGCCTGGGCCTAAAGGCCTAGACTTTTTGTTTTCATGTTATACTTTTTCATGGCCATTTCTGCTGTACTGAAAGAAAATAAAACTTGAGACCTGTGATTCATGTAATTTATGTCAAATAGCCCAAAGAGTTGCTTGTGAGTTTTAAAACCTGGGGCTGAGAACATAGCAGAACAGGCCCAGAACATGCCTGGGCAGGCTCGTCGTTAAGACATTCCTGAGGCTGCTTAGCCATAAAGATAAAGAGAATGACATGTCCGGACTGGCCCGGTGCCTCCCTAACTCCCACTCTTCTGACCTAAGTTAAATGTTATCTGCATGTACAGTCTGCTGATGTCTAAATGAACCAATCATGTGAAACCACGCTAATTCCTCCCCCAGCCCCAGACCCTTTTCTATAAAAACCCCTAGCTTCCAAGCCTCCTGGTTGAATCCACTGTCTCCTGCGTGAGATACGTTTCGACCCAGAGCTCTGCCATTAAACTACCTCGTGTATTTACATCAAGACGGTCTGTTTGTGATTTTTGGGTGCACACTGAATCGGGAACAGAGTGGGGGTTTCCCCACTAGGTTCTTTCATTTGGAGGTCCCACCGAGATCTGCGTGACACCCAGGAACCCCGAAAGACCCCTTGGAGGTATGTTTGTTTGTGTCTTACATGTTGTCTGTTGTCTAAATGTGGTGAATTTGTGTCTTGGTTTTTCAGTTCTGAGATTGTGAATTTGTGTCTTGGTTTTTCAGTTCTGAGATTGTGAATGTGTGTCTTGGTTTTTCAGTTCTGAGATTGTGAATGTGTGTCTTGGTTTTTCAGTTCTGAGATTGTGAATTTGTGTCTTGGTTTTACAGTTCTGAGATTGTGGGTTTGAGTCCCACCTCGTGTCTTGGTTTTATAGTTTTGGGATTGTGGGTTCAAGTCCCACCTGGGTCCCCAGTTCTGGTATTCTGTATTCTGGCAGCTGCCACTGTGGGCTGTAAGGACCCAGTAGCTGTGGGAGGGAGATGTCCAGAAGGCCCCGCAAGCTGTGACCCCTGGAAGATGTTCCAAGGGTGAGGGACAGTCAAAAAGGTCTGACTGTCATCTGGCAGAGTGAGGAACGAGTGTGCTTAGATACTAGTGTCTTGTGTCTTTGTTTTGTTTCTGTTTCTTTCTGATGGGCCGGGAAACATGAACACCCCTCACACCCGAGGACCAACTTAGAGGTATGGGGATCCCCTCTTGTGTGCATGCCAGCCAGTGTCTCTATTTTGAGTGTCTGTTTTCTGAAACGAACATGTGAACATGTGCTTATTGTGTTGGGTTGTTTGTGTCTCATCCTATGTTTCTGAAGCATGGCGCAGCCTGAGTTTGGATCCACCTGAGTTTTTGTGTTCACTTGGCCATCTGATTCTGTTTCTGGGTGTTAGAAGTCCCGCAGGAGGCGGGTTCTGGTCTCGGTTACCGTAATCTTTTTTTGTGTGTGTCTTGTTTGTCTCCCTGTATGTGACTTAGACGATAGGGCAGACCATTAGCACTTCCCTTCGACTGACTCTTAACCATTGAACTAAAGTTAGAACTAGAGATAGCTTACACATTAACTCTCTGACTATCTGGAGATAATTTGGTAAAAGAGAAAAAGAAAAAATAGACAGTATCAATTGGTCTTTGGAGCCCTGCTCCTATAGTTAGGAGTCTAGTGTGGCTGGAGAAGCCTTGCTAGGCGCTGATTGTAAACGCTGTTCTTATAGGGACCAGCCGCTTCTCAAGTTCTATGGTAAGGTAACTGATGGCTGTTTTTCATACAAAAATCTCTGTGCTTGTGATTATTAGATTCATCAGGTGACAAGGTGCTCCTCTCTTAAAATTACAGCTAGAAAAATTAAGAATTTTGTTTTGTTTAAATGTATAAAAATGTTTTATATGTCTTGGTTATAGATTATTGGCTCATAAGTTATTGGTTATGATTAAAAATTTATAACATTGGTAACAGGAAGTTTGCTTAAAAATGGTAACTCTGAGTTAAAATAATTTAAAACTACAACATGCAGCATGAGACAACCCAAGGAGACAGGTTTCTGAAGATACGCCTGAATTGGGTAATATTCTATGTAATTCTTATCCTAGAAACCAGACTTATAAAAGATAAGGTTTAGGGCCGTGTTTTTTGAGGTATTGGGGGCTACACCATCTTGTGTTTGTGTGCAGGAACAAGCAGCCAAACTTTGTAGCAAGTAATGTTTTTGGGTGTTGATTTTTAAAGAGAATGGATTGTTTACACTGTTAAAATTGGGTTTTGCTTCTCAAAATTGTGGTTGTACTCTTGTGTTACAAGAGAAATTGAAGGCTTCTTCCAAATCTGAGCCACCAGCTAAATCCATCGGCTCCTCCAAAATCTATGAAGCCTTCTGAGTGGTTTAGTCCACTACCTCCCCGTTATCCACAGCCTCAACCCCAGGAGCCGGGGAACCCCAAGCCCCTCTGGGGTGGTGGGAGGTGGACCGCTGTGGGTACATGGGGCCACAGAGCGCAGAATCCAGGTGGACTCTGGTGGACCCGCCCAAACTTCAAATCCTTCAGTACTGGTCATTTTCCTCTGCTGGTCTTTATAACTGGAAAACTAACCACCCCCCTTTTCTCAAAGGATCCGCAATGCCTCACAGGGATTGGTGGAGTCCCTTATGTTCTCTCATCAGCCTACTTGGGATGATTGTCAACAGCTGTTCAGATGTTCTTCACAACCAAAGAGCAAGAAAGAATTCTGTTAGAGGCTAGAAAAAACATCTTGGGAGCTGACGGGCAGCCTACACAGCTACAAAATGAGATGGACATGAGTTTCCCTTTGACTCGCCCTATTTGGGACTGCAACATGGCTGAAGGTAGGAAGAGCTTGAAAATCTATCCCCAGGCTCTGGTCTCCAAGGTGCCTCAAGATGGCCCATTAATTTGGCTAAGGTAAGAGGTAATATAGGGGCCATTCAAACCTCCCTCAGTGTTCCTTGGAAGGCTTATGGAAGCCTTCAGGCGGTTCACTCCCTTTGATCTTACCTCAGAAGCCCAGAAGGCACCAGTGGCCCTGGCCTTGATAAGGCAGTCAGCTCTAGATATCAGAAAGAAACTTCAGAAATTGGAAGGTGTATTACAAGAGGGAGACAGATAAGTGATCTAGTAAAAGAGGCAGAAGAAAGAGAACAGGAGGGATCATAGACAAGAGAGAAAATTGACTAGAATTTTGGCCACAGTGGTGAGAGAGAGAGAGAGAGAGAGAGAGAGAGAGAGAGAGAGAGAGAGAGAGAGAGAGAGAGAGAGAGAGAAGTCAGGATCTAGAAACCTGAGCAACAGAAGACAGAGCCTCAGTTTAAAAGGCTCAGCTGTGTCAGACTGAAGTTACTTATTTGAGATACATCCTTTGAGGTGGGAAACAGTGGCTAAAAGAAGCCAGAAAAATACTGTAACTACACCAAGGCAAGTAAGAAAATTCTTGGGCACCGCTGGTTTCTGCAGGCTCTGGATACCTGGGTTGGCAACCTTAGCTACCCCGTTGTACCCCCTAACCAAGGAAAGAGAAGTGTTTGTGTGGACCCCAGATCACCAGAAAGCCTTTAAAGAAATTAAAAAGGCCCTACTGATGACCAGCCTTTGCCTGACCTAACCAAGCCTTTCACTGTTTATGTGGAAGAGATATCAGGGGTCGCAAGAGGAGTCCTTACTCAGACTTTGGGACCTGGAAAAAGGCCAGTGGCTTACCTACCCAAGAAATTAGACCCTGTTGTCAGCGGGTGGGTTTCTTGCCTGAAAGCTATTGTTGCCATAGCTCTGCTTGTCAAGGATGCTGATAAGATCACTCTGGGACAGCAAATAACTGTAGTGGCACCCCACACTCTTGAAAGCATTATCCAAAAGCCCCCTGTCTGATGGATGATGACCAACGCTCCTGTGACACATTATCAGAGCTTTTTTGTTGACTGAACGTGTGACCTTCGCTCTCCCTGCTGTTCTCAATCTCGCTACTCCACTGCCTGAGACTTCACCTACTCATCACTGTGCTGACATTCGGGCAGAAGAAACTGGTACTCGAAATGATCTGAAGGATCAGATCAGCCTTGGCCTGAGAGTTCGAGCTGATACACGGATGGCAGTAGCCTTGAGGTTGAAGGTAAGCGGAAGGCGGGGACAACAGTGCAGTGGTGGACAGAAAGCAAGTGATCTAGGCCAGCAGCCTCCCTGAAGAGACGTTGGCCTAAAAAACCAAACGTGTGGCTTTGATACAAGCTCTATGAATGGCAAAAGAAAAGTCTACACTGACAGCAGATATGCTTTTGCCACTGTACAGAGCAATATACAAAGAGGGCTGTTGACATCTGCAGAGAAAGACCTAAGATGCTGTGGCTAAAGGAAATCAGATGGCAGATCTAACCGCCAAACAGGCGGCCCAAAGAGCAATTATAGTATGATGTCAGATTAGTATGATGTCAGAGAGACCAGCTTTAGATACACCCCTGAGCTCTATCAAGTTATGGACATTACTTGACCCAACTGGGGGCCAAGAAATTAAAAGGTGTGGTTAGGTCCTTTGACTACTATGTTACAGGACTCTCTGACTTGGCAGAAGAAATAGTCAAAAGCAAGGCCTGTGCTATGACTAATGCAGGATACTCCATGTATATACTCCTGAGAAGAGGCTCAGGGATGGCTGGCCTGAAGCCTACTGGGAGGTAGAGTTTACAGAATCTAAGCCAGCTAGATACGGCAACAAGTACTTATTAGTGTTTATAGATACCTTTTCAAGGTGGATAGAAGCTTTTCCTACCAGGACTGAGACGGCCAATATGATCCTAGACGAAATCTTCCCGAGGTTTGTGATACCCAAGGTAATCAGGTCCAATAATGGACCTGCCTTTGTTGCCCAGGTAAGTCAGGGACTGGCCAAGATATTAGAGATTGGTTAGAAGTTACATTGTGCATACAGGCCCCAAAGCTCAGGACAGGTAGAGAGAACGAATAGAACCATTAAGAGACCCTTACCAAATTGGCAGCTGAGACTAGAGCTAATGATAAGATAGCTCTCCTACCCTTTGTGCTCTTCAGGGTTAGAAACATCCCTGAACAGTTTGGACTGACCCCCTATAAATTACTCTACGGGGGGGGGGGGGGCTCCACTGGTAAAAATAGCCTCTGTACATAGTGCTGACATGCTGCTTTCCCAGCCTTTGTTCTCTAGGCTCAAGGTGCTCGAGTGGGTGAGACAGTGAGTGGGCATGGAAGCAGCTCCAGAAGGCCTACTCAAGAGAAGAGACCTGCAAGCCCCACATCTCTTACAAGTTAGAGATTCGGTCTATATTAAACACCACCATGCAGAAAACCTTGAGACTTGGTGGAAAGGCCCTTATCTTGTACTCTTGACCATCCTACTTTCTACACTTATGGGACCCCTTTTGATTTTGCTTCTGCTTTTAATTAGAGGTCCATGTGTGTTAAATAGGCAAGTCACCTTTATTAGAACAAGAATTAGTGCAGTGCGACTTTTAGTTTTGAGAAAGATCAAGTGTGTCAGGGAGAAGATAGTGACTAATTCTAAGATTAGAATTACTTAGAAGAAGAGGGGAATGAAAGAAAATAAAACTTGAGACCTGTGATTCATGTAATTTATGTCAAATAGCCCAAAGAGTTGCTTGTGAGCTTTGAAACCTGGGGCTGAGAACATAGCAGAACAGGCCAGGACATGCCTGGGCAGGCCTGTCATTAAGACATTCCTGAGGCTGCTTAGCCATAAAGATAAAGAGAATGACATGTTCGGACTGGCCCGGTGCCTCCCTATCTCCCACTCTTCTGACCTAAGTTAAATGTTATCTGCATGTACAGTCTGCTGATGTCTAAATGAACCAATCATGTGAAACCACGCTAATTCCTCCCCCAGCCCCAGACCCTTTTCTATAAAAACCCCTAGCTTCCAAGGCTCGTGGTTGAATCTACTGTCTCCTGCGTGAGATACGTTTTGACCCAGGGCTCTGCCATTAAACTGCCTAATGCATTTACATCAAGACGGTCTGTTTGTGATTTTTGGGTGCACACTGAATCGGGAACAGAGTGGGGGTTTCCCCACTAGATTCTTTCAGTACTACTAGGTTCACTTCTTGTCATAGGACTGGCCAAATCTACTAGTGTAGTGGCCTCAGCCCTAATACTCCACGATAAAAATTTCAGAGTCAGCCGGGCGTGGTGGTGCACGCCTTTAATCCTAGCACTTGGGAGGCAGAGGCAGGCGGATTTCTGAGTTCGAGGCCAGCCTGGTCTACAAAGTGAGTTCCAGGACAGCCAGGCTATACAGAGAAACCCTGTCTCGAAAAAAAAAAAGAAAAAAAAAACCAAAAAAAAAAAAATTTCAGAGTCCTATGAATGGCTATAAATGCAGATATGCAGGAGATGGAAAAGTCCATCATGGCCCTGAAGGATTCCCTGTCCTCTCTGGCAGAAGTAGTCCTTCATAAGAGGCCTAGACTTGTTGTCCCTTCAGCAGGGAGGACTCTATGCAGCTTTAGGTGAGGAATGTTGTTTCTATGTTGACCACTCAGGTCATCAAAGAATCCATGGCCTTAGTCAGAAAGAGACTACAAGACATCCTTCTGGTTTTAGTTTTGACTTTTGGTCCTGTAATACTCTGACCCTATGTCAGTGGTACTTACTTCGAGATGCCCCCTGAGTGAGACACCTAGATGCAGATTAATGCAAAAACAAGAGGGCTATTTTCAGGTTTAACCCTCAATCAGTCCCTGAGCGTGACTAGAAGATGACCCCAAGTGGCTATTAAAAGCAGTATTTATGCTTTTTAGGGGCACTGGTTGCATCAACAAGGTTATAGTTCACACTTACTGGTTAAGCATATTGACCTTTAAATCTACTGGCTAGCAAGGAAGACAGGCATTTGAACTCTGCCTGGGACTTTCCTGAGGCTCAGGTAGCTATCAGTCAGTACATTCTGAGAATGCTTTACTCAAGAATGTTCCTGTGGGTGGAGAATAGAACTTGGCCTAGCCTTGACCCCAGGCAGGAGGGGGAAGCTATAAGGAGGGTGTGGGTCTGGAAAAAGCACTCAGGTCCCTCAGTCCCTACATAATCAATGCTTAGGTTTGTTAAGGAACAGATTTATTAAACTTCTCAAAGATTCAAGATGGACTAAAACTGAAGGGAGAAATGACAAGACTAGGCTGACTCCATGACAGGCTTCAAACTGGAAGTTCAGGAGAGTAGGCCTAAGAAGCAGGCAAGCCCAGGCAAGTCAGTTACTAGAAAAAAGTAAGAAACTAGTCTTAAGAATCTGCCCCACTACCTGGCCTGAGACAAGGACAATGGGTCAGCAGCAGCTTCCAGACATCCCCAGCAACAGTTTCTAGACTTCCCCAGCAACAATTTCCACCCCAACAGATTAAGATAGAGATCATCTGCCCTAGAATTTCCCTAATGTGCTTTAAATTAGGCCTGCCAGCTCACTTGGTTGTCTCGATATCTTGGTAATGGGAGACCCCAGCATGCTGGACTTCTGCAGAATAAAACAGTTTTTGTATTTACATATTATTTGAGTCCTGGATATCATTCTCCTGTGAATCATGGACCCTTACATAATGTTTCTCATGCTAAATCTATACTAACAGCTTTCGTGGTTACAAATATAAGTTTCCTTTGGTTGATTTTTAACTATAGACAAAGTATTTCTCATGCTAATTCCACACTATCAGCTATCATACTTCAAAAGCAAAGTTTCCTTTGGATGTCTTTTACCTATAGACTTAAAATGTTTCTCATGATAAATCTATAAGATCATCTATCATAGTTACAAATATAAGTTTCCTTTAGTTAGAGACTTAAGGTGTTTATCATGCTAAATCTATATGATCAACTATCATATTCACAAGGTCAAAGTTTTGAATTTCCTTTAGTTGTCTTTTAAGTGGAAACTTAAAAATGTTTCTCATTATACTAAATTTCTATATATCCAGTCTCCTAGACAGAAGAAAAAATCCCTTCTTTCTCCTTCTGCTCCATGAAACATTTTGTCTTTCCTAAGCTCACCTTAAAGACTGTTCATGTTGTTAGCAAATTTATCTCTTTTGTAAACATACAAGCTCCAAGAAACACACTCAGATTTACTCTCGTGGACCAAACAGACTCCATCTGGATAAGTACACCTGCCAATCAACAGCCTATGTTTCCACTTGCTACCTATTCCAAAGGGTAGGATTCCTCTCCTGTTCCATGGGATTGGGAATCCCCTCACCCCAACCACCAAGACCTAAAGGTTTTCAAATATACATACAAGATTTTTTTCTCCCAAACATACTCTCTCTCTCTCTCTCTCTCTCTCTCTCTCTCTCTCTCTCTCTCTCTCTCTCTCTCTCTCTTTCTCTTTCTCTCTGTATCTTGCCAAGTCCACGAGTTCACTCAAAATCTGCATCCAGGACAGTGGCAGAGAAGCAACCCACAGATGCAGCACTGTCTCCTCTCATGGACATGGATGCTTCTACTGGACCTGCTCCTTCCTGCCCACAGATGGCCCCAGAGATCCTGGACAGCAAGGAAACAGTGTTTAGGAAACAGTCCTAAACCTGGACCAACACCTCATCCCCATTTTTTATGTTTCCCAGAGACAGGTCCCCACAAAGTCAGGAGGAATCAGCTAAAGATCATGACAATCCTATTAGTGCTTCACCATCGCCTCTTTCTAGTTGGTCCTTTTAAAAATTAAACCAAAAGGGAGGAATGTTAGCTTTCTTTCTAGGCTGCACCCAACAGCTACCTGGCAATAGCCAGGTAGACCTGGCTCACTATAAAAGATGCTGTTTTGCCCTCCCTCGCTCTCTCTGCCCCTTCTCTCTCTCTGACTCTTCTGTCTTCTCTCTCTCTCTCTCTCTCTCTCTCTCTCTCTCTCTCTCTCTCTCTCTCTCTCTCTCTCTCTCTCTCTCTCTTCCCTCCACCCCTCTCTACATGTTCCTGGCTGGCTTCTCCTTTTTGCTCTCTGTGTCTCTACTCCCTTCTCAACTCCCCTTCCCAGGCCCTAAATAAAATCCATTCTACACTATTTTCCCATGCCCTAAATAAACTATTCTACACTGAGGCTAGTACCTCAGGGAAAGTGATGTCTCAGCATGGGCCCACGGTGGTGCCCCTCCCACCACATCATACCGGGCTCTCTCGAACATATCCCGACTCTCCTTTATAAAAAAAAAATTGCTTTTTTTTAAAGGGGAGTTATTGTAATGTGTCTCTGAATTGAACTCATGAGCATCCCTCACCCTTGCCTTGTCTTTAGTGATATGTGTTTACCCTTTGCTCTGCCTTTTACGTCTATGCATTTCTCCATTTGCCTAGTCTTTTCTGTTTTAAATTTTAGTTCTGTTCTGCCATATAATTTCATCAGTTACAAAATTCAGCATTTAGTTCCTTTGTGGATATAAAGAGATACAAATGCACAGAGGGTGATGTTATATGCACTGTTAGTATATGTGTTGGGAAAATGGAGAATATCATGTAATGTCATGTATGTTCTTGGATAAAGTTTGTGTTTGGGAGTGAAGACACTATTAAAAAAATAACTCCCTTTATTATCCAGCATGAGCATACATACCAGACCATGGTTTCAGATGTACAGTATATGTACCTGCTTAGCTGTGTGTTTATTTAATTGATGCATTGCCACAGTTAGCAGGCATGAGCTAGAATTCAGCCTTCCATCCCAAACTTCATCCAGAATGAAGTTTTTCTAGGCTCAGGAGTCAGGTTTGCCTCATCATACAGTTTCCATAATTTCTCTTAAATCAACAGAATAGATCATCTGCTGTGTCTCCTGACCCCCACTCTTCCTCTGCCCATTCTACTGACTGAAGCAAAGCAAACCAAACATACAATTTTTTTCCCCAAACATAGACAGGCCCCAGGAAGTCATAACCAGAACCCATAACCAAGAGTAAGCATGTTTGTTATCTGTGTTCTTCCGAGGACTGAGGAGTGGGATTCTCTGTCTCACACAGCATTCAGTATTGCTATTACTTATTGATGTTAATGACTACTTTAGACATTTTCTCTATATCATATTACTTTCCCCTAGGGTCATAGGAATTTGTTGATTTGTTTTTTCAAAAATTTCTACTCTGAACACATAGGATATTTTAATACTATTAACATATTATGAATAGTATATATGATCAGTAGTTCTCAACCTTCCTAATGTTGTGACCCTTTAATATAGCTCCTCATGTTGTGGTAACCACAAACCACAAAATTATTTTTGTTGCTACTTCATAACTGTAATTTTGCTACTGGTATAATCACTCTGTAACTATTTTGAGAGACAGAGGTCTGGCAAAAGGGTCATGATCTACAGGTTAAAATATAATAAACAATATATATAATATTTAATATATATTAATATAATTATTAAACCTGCGATTTCAACATAAGAGGAATAGCTTGAATAAGATCATTGTATATTTAAAAACATTAGCTGAAGGAGCTTTGTATGTAGTTGCTGAGAAGTAGTAATTAGAATTACATAGAGAAATTTTATTTTTTTGTTTAGGTTCTTAAATAATTCTGGATCTATGGGAAGAGTAATAATGAATACAAAGCAAACAATTCTCAGGATGGTGGTTTTAAGTTGTCACTGGGCCAATGTCTTGGTTTAATTGGAACTGTTTAACAATATTCTTTGTCTAGAAATTAATTTCACCAAAGTATTTGTTGTAAGTATGGAATGTATTTTAACCACTAATGGTCCTTCTTCCTTATTTTCAATCATTATTTTCACTGACAAGCATGATGAATACATGTACCACGTCTCTACATTTCAATCGGGGGTTGAATTCTCAGTGTCTCATTATAGAGAGGTTATCACAGAGCACAGTGGTCCTCAACCTTCCAAATGCTGTGACCCTTTAATACAATTCCTCTTGTTGTGAAAGATCCTGACAGAATGTAAAAGGTCACAGAATCCCTGAAATTGGCAAAATAGATTTTATTGTTAGCAGAAGTAGCTTCACTGATTTAGAAAAATAGAGGTGAACAATGCTCTGGCCACTTCTTGAACCCATGTGCCTGCCAACGTTTTGACTGTTTCTTGAACCCATGTGTGTACCCACTGATGAAGCCCATTGCCAGGTGTTTGTGATATTGGTTATTGGGGAAGAGTCAGAAAATCTTCCCAGCAACCACAGCCAGGCCAATCTGGAGTTACTACACCTGCACCAGACTCTTTCCTTGTACCCCTCCCAAACCCGTTTCTTGAGAATAGACATTGTTTAGATCTGGAAATCCCCTACTCCCTCCTTCTCCTTTCCCCCCTGAGAGCCTATAAAAACTGGGACCCCTTGCCCTTTGAGGTCAACTCCTCTACTCCTGCATGGGATATGAGTCGTCCCCAGAGCTCTGGCTTTCCCCGAATAAAGCCTCATGTGGTTTGCATCAAGATTGATCTCTTGTGAGTTCTTGGGGTCTGCTATTATCCCGAGGCCTGAGTGAGGGTCTCCTCATGGAGTCTTTCATTGGGGGCTTGTCCCAGGATTGGTGTGACCACTCATGTCTCTGAAGACCCACTTGGAGGTGAGATTTTATTTGTCTAAAAATAATTCTGTGGGCCGACAAGGTTCAGTGCTGAAATTTGCAGCCACTCAGTTTTGTGAGAAACGGACACCTGCACCTCAGGATGAGGCACGGAGGGTGAACGGCAGACATGCTGAAATCACCAGCTGTGCCATTCAGGGGGAGCCCTGAGTGAGGGGAAGGACTCCAGGAGTCTGTCTAAGGACGGGTAGTGAAGAGTCAGTAGTCTTCCAAGATTGGAAGACTTACGCACTTCCCCGACTTTTTTGCATTTCTGAGTTGGTTTTGTTTGTCCGTTAGAAGACGGGCATTTGTCAGTGTGTGTTTGGTTTTTTTGTGTCTGTTTTCGGGCATTTGTCAGTGTGTGTGTTTTGTGTCTGTTTCATGTTTTCCATGATATTGGATGATAAGACAGACTATAACGACACCCCCCCCCCTAAGTTTGACTTTAAACCACTGGACTGAACTTAGATCAAGGGCCCATAATCTTTCAGTAGAAATTAAGAAGGGACCTTGGCAGACTTTTTGCGCCTCTGAGTGGCCTGCTTTTAATATAAAATGGCCACCACCGGAGGAGACTTTCGATTTGACTCTTATCTTTGAATTAAAGCCATTGTTTTTCAGAGTGGACCTAGGTCCCACCCAGATCAACAGCCTTACCTCATCTAGAATTCACTGCTATAAATCAAACCATAGATTTCCTGCGCGTCTCGGAGCCCTCACCCTGCTGCTCCCATGGTGGGTCAGCACAGCACCCTCACTTTCTACCCTAAGAAACAATAAGCACAGTGGCAGCGACAGCGGCAGTGACAATGTGGACCCTGCCTGAACCAGCGCGCTTTCTGGCCCGGCCTGGTTATTAGAAGGCACTCAGTGCTCCTCCTCCAGCTGCTCCCACTCCCCAGGCAAGAGTGCAGCCCTGAGCCCAAACAAAACTGAAACCACAGGCTCCGCCTGAAGATCTATCCTGAAATTGAAGGGCCAGAGTGCCCTCCCCCTCTGTCCTATCTTCTGCCTCTGCAGGTCCTTGAGCCCAGCTCTGAGATTGCCTCAGAGGACCGAGGACTGGCGGCTGGGACCCAGAGCCTAAGAGCCCAGAGTCTCCCAGCAGATGGAGCTTCTGACACCACTTCTGCCTTTTCCTTTGTAAGCTGTGGGCAACCTGCCCACAGACCCACAGTCTCTGCAGACCCTCCAATATTGGCCTTTCTCATCAGCTGATCTGTATAATTGGAACACTGGGTTCCCTCTGGACCGACTTGATTAGAACTTCAACATGGCTCAAGGTAAGACGGCTCAAGGTAAGGAGAGGTTGGCAGTTTAGTTCTAGTCTAAACGGAGCGGTGAGATGCCCCACCAATTTGGCTAAGGTAAGAGAGATAATGCAGGGCCCTACAGAGCCCCCGTCTGTTTTTCTAGAAAGATTGATAGAAGCTTATAGATGCTATACTCCTTTTGACCCAACCTCTAAGGGTCAACAAGCCATGGTTGCTATGGCTTTTAAAGGGAAATCAGCATCAGATATTAAGAGAAAGTTATAGAGACTAGAAAGATTACATGCCATGGCTTTACAAGATTTAGTCAAGGAGGCAGAAAAGGTATATCACAAGAGAGAGACAGAAAAGAAAAGAAAAAAAGAGAGGGAGAATTAAAGGGATAAAAGACAGGAGAGGAACTTAAGCAGGATTTTGGCCACAGTAGTAGGGGAGCATAAAAGAAGAAACAGGCCTGAGAATAGACATACCGGATACCCGGGCAACAGGGAACCTAGACCTGGAGGAAGAAGACTTGTCCAGAAGACTTTAGAGAAGGACCAATGAGCCTATTGCAAAGAAAAAGGACTGTGACTCAAATACTGGCACTGGCTACTCCAAGACAGATGAGAGAATTCTTGGGCACTGCTGGGTTCTGCAGACTTTAGATACCTGGGTTTACAACACTGGTTGCCCCCTTGTATCCCCTGACCAAAGGAAGTGGAGAATTCAGATGGACATTAGAACATCAGAGAGCCTTTAAAAATATTAAGAGAGGCCCTGTTGACTCCACCAGCCTTGGCATTGCCAGATCTAACCAAAACCTTCATCCTCTATGTTGATGAGAGGGCAGGGGTGGCCAGAGGAGTTCTTACTCAGGCTCTAGGGCCATAGAAGAGACCCATGACATATTTGTCTAAGAAGCTGGACCCAGTGGCCAGTGGATAGCCCACATGTTTAAAGGCTGTTGCTGCAGTAGCCTTGCTCTTTAAAGATGCCAACAAATTAACTTTGGGACAGCAAATAACTGTGGTAGCCCCCCCTTAAAAACATTATCTGCCAGCCCCCAGACCAATAGATGACAAACGCCCGGATGACCCACTACCAGAGTCTGTTGCTGACTGAATGGGTCATGTTTGCTCCTCCTGCTATCCTCAATCCTGCTACCTCCTGCCTGAAACGGACAACTCCTTGCCTGTTTACTGCTGTGTGGACATCCTTGCGGAAGAAACTGGGATCCATAGTGATCTATGCAACCAGCCATGGCCAGGCATTCCAAACTGGTACACAGAAGCAGCTTCCTAGGAGAAGGCCTTTCAGATGGCTGAGGGGTGGCCCATCAACATCTACACTGATAGCAGTTTTTATAGATACACTTTCAAGATGGGTAGAGGCCTACCCAACAAAAAAAGAAACTGCCAATGTTGTGGTTAAGAAGATCCTAGAAGAAATTTTTCCACGGAATACCTAAGGTAATAAGGTCTCACAACAGACCCACCTTTGTTACCCAGGTAAGTCAGGGACTGGCCATACAACTAGAGATTAATTAAATTTTACATTATGTTTATAGACCCCCAGTTCAGGATAGGTAGAAAAGATAAATAGAACTCTAAAAGAGACCTTGACTAAATTGACTTTAGAGACTGGCAGGAATGACTGGAAAGCCCTCCTTCCCTTTGCCTTGTTCCACGTCAGGAACATACTGAGAAAATTTAAGCTCACTCTATATGAAATCCTGTATGGGTGCCCCCTCCCCCCTCACTGAATTAGGGAGAGTGTTAGATCCTCTAGAATTTAAACCTGGTCCTTCATTGTTTACACGCATGGTCAGAAACACCGCCTCGGAGCAGCTCAAGGAGGCCTACAAACCAGGAGATTTAATGGTACCGCACCAGTTCCAGGTGGGAGATGCAGTTCTCATCCGATGACACTGAGCTGGGAATCTAGAACCTTGTTAGAAAGGCCCTTACATCATGCTGCTGGCCACCCCCACTGTTGTCAAATTAGAAGGCTTATCTGCTTAGATTCATGCCTCTCACATAAAGCTAGCTACTGAAGAATAAATCCCCTTGGTTGACCACCCTCATTCCTACTCTGATAGGCCCTCTAATAATTTTACTCTTACTGCTGATGTGTGGCCCGCTAATTCTTAATAAATTGGTGACCTTTGTTAGAGAAAAGATTGGTGCCGTCTAGCTGTTAGTACTAAGACAATACCAGTCTCTGCAGAACCTCGAAAAAGAGATTGCAGTTTAGTTCTAAGATTAGAACTAGTAACTAGAAGAAGTGGGGAATGAAAGATCCTGACAGAATGTAAAAGGTCACAGAATCCCTGAAATTGGCAAAATAGATTTTATTGTTAGCAGAAGTAGCTTCACTGATTTAGAAAAATAGAGGTGCACAATGCTCTGGCCACTTCTTGAACCCATGTGCCTGCCAACGTTTTGACCGTTTCTTGAACCCATGTGTGTACCCACTGATGAAGCCCATTGCCAGGTGTTTGTGATATTGGTTATTGGGGAAGAGTCAGAAAATCTTCCCAGCAACCACAGCCAGGCCAATCTGGAGTTACTACACCTGCACCAGACTCTTTCCTTGTACCCACCCCTCCCATACCCATTTCTTGAGAATAGACATTGTTTAGATCTGGAAATCTCCTACTCCCCCCTTCTTCTTTCCCCCCTGAGGGCCTATAAAAACTGGGACCCCTTTCTCCTTGTGGTCGACTTCTCTGCCCCGGCGTGGGATATGAGTCGTCCCCAGAGCTCTGGCTTTCCCTGAACAAAGCCTCATGTGGTTTGCGTCAAGTTTGGTCTCTCGTGAGTTCTTGGGGGTCCGATATTATCCCGAGGCCTGAGTGAGGGGCTCCTCACGGAGTCTTTCAGTTGTGGTGATCACCAACCACAAAATTATTTTTGTTGTTACTTCGTAATTGTAATTTTGCTACTACTATGAGTCATATTGTAGTTATTCTTGGGGATAGAGGTTTGGCAAAGGGGTTGTGACCCACAGATTGAAACCACTGATGTATATCTTTTGCAAAAATAAAATAAAGAAAACTGTTTAGTAGGATTTCAAATAAAAATGATCTAAGGGTTTGTCAGTGAGCCAGCCATTTGCTGTTGTTGCTATGAAGGTTAGCCGCAGGCTCATCATTTATCACACATTCAAAGATACAGAGAGGCCTTGGGTACCAATCAGGGAAGTAGCATGACCTGGTATTCTAGTTGCTGTAGGACTGAGCATGCAGCTTTGCCCACCACATTTGAGGGAAATATTGGATAAATGTACAAAGATTTCTGACTTCTTGACAAGCATAGGTGGTGTTAACTAGTCTTTTTTGTTTTTGTTTTTTTTTGTTTTTTGTAATCATAATCCTATCTTTTGAACAATCATTGAAATGATTTCTACCTCCTTGGTGTTATGCAGAGTTTTTACAGTCAGGTACCCAGGACACCTTGTATTAAGATGAACTGAATTAGAAAGGAGTTTAGTATTCCTGGTTTTGAGAAAAGAAAACCTTGGGAAGAAATAACATTCTTTAGATGTTTCAAATATTTGCATATAAATATGGCAATTACCTTGTAGCTAAGGACAGAAGTACTTAGTTATTAAGAGTGAAATAGCTCTCAACTTTCTTTCTGTTTTGTTTTGTTTTGTTTTGTTTTGTTTTGTTTTTTTGAGACAGGGCTTCTCTGTGTTGTCCTGGCTGTCCTGGAACTCATTTTGTAGACTAGGCTGGCCTGGAACTCAGAAATCCTCCTGCCTCTGCCTCCCGAGTGCTGAGATTAAAGGTGTGTGCCACCATGTCTGGCTTAGCTCTCAACTTTCTTTAAGAAGTAACTGTGGCTGGCTAGGCAGTGATGACACACACCTTTAATCCCACCACTCAGGAAGCCCAGGCAGGTAGTTCTCAGCTTGGTCTTCAGAGTGAGTTCCAGGATATCCAGGGATATACAGAGAAGCCTTGTGTCAAAAAACAAACAAACAAACAAACAAACAAACAAACAAAACAAAACCAAAAAGCACGATATCTAAAAAAACCAATCCTGTACAATAAAAGAACTTCTGGAGGTATCACCATCCCTTGTTTTGAGCTGTACTACAGAGAAATAGTAATAAAAACTGCATGGCACTGGCATAAAAACAGACATGTTGATCAATAGAATAAAACTGAAGACCCAGAAGTAAATCCACACACCTGTGGACACTTGATTTTTGATAAAGAAGCCAAAACTATACAATGAATAATAGAAAGCATCTTCAACAAAAAATTGAAAGAATGGAACAGGAATGAAAGAGCAGCCTAAACATAATTCTGATTCTGTTTTTGAGCTTCTGTAGGTAGATGTATATGTGTGAGTGATTGAATGTGCATATGCATCAAACTGTGTTTGAATGTGACGTACAGGCTGCCCCTGGACTTAGAAGCCACAGACATAGTGTCTAAGTCTGGACTAGTGGTATTAACCAGTGAGAAGCTACAAAGGGTAAGCTAGTAAGTTTTGGCCCCCATGGCAGTGAGGGCATACAAACACAAATGTAATTTTCCGTTTCATCTTCTTCCTATTGATTTGTGAAAGCCTGTTTATAGAAGTTGCTGGAATGGAGCTCTCAGGGAAGTGGAAGGTGCAAAGGCACAACAGAGAGGCAGCTTCACTTCATGTCCTCTGCCCCCTGCCAAGCAGTTAGCTCGCCTCACCCCACTCTCATTTTTAAGCCACAGACAAGTAGCAGTTTAACCTCTTCTGCCTTCTTCATGCTAAATGTGCTCTGTGTTCTGCATCAAACTTCATATTCTCTGTCTGTCACCGTCATACCTCTCTTACCACACTCCCTGTATACATGTTCTGGTTTCGACACTGTCATCCACCCCATGGTCCATGTATTTACTTTCCTGGTCCCTTGTCTTTTAAGGTTCTTCTCTATCTTCCCTCAAAACTAAGGGTCTTGCAGTGGACTGAGGGATCAAGAATTCAGAGAGCCACCATTGCACGTCTCACCTTGAGAAAACAAACTTGAGCCCAAGTCCTTATTCTCTGTTTTTGGGTCCTGACCTCCAGTCACGTTAGACAAATCTGTCTCTCTCCAACTCTTGTGATATAGTCATTTGCATGGAAATGCCAAACCTTTAAAGACAGCCTCAAAAATCTTCAGTTGGGTTTTTATCTTTTAGAGTATTAAAGAGCAAAGTGAAGCAAAATGTACATGTTTTCTCAGTAGTATTTTGAGTTTCAGAAATTTTTTGAGCAAACAAATATTTGGAAATTGGACAGATCAAAAATAGAAACTGATAGAGAGGCTATACTGAGTACGGTGAGGGCAAACATTTTATAGGGAGATCATAGAGGTAAACTAGTCACATAGTTATTTTGTATGTTGGTCCTGCTGCAAAGTCCCTAGTTCTATAAATGCAGTTAGTAGATGGTTAGCTAGCCTGTCTTCACTTTTAGTTTTCTTTGCTATCTATGTATAAAGAAAGTGTCTCTTATGTTTGTAAATCAAATTGCTCAGATCACAGGAGAGGCCCAGCTGGCTGTGGATTCTCTAGGCACAGCCTTCACGTTTGTTTTTCAAAGCTAATTGACCAAGTTACAACTTCCTTGTCATGCTTTAAAATCATGAATTTTCAATTTATACCAAGGGACTAAGTATTGTTTTCCTAACGTGTTAAGAAATGTATGTCAGGGCCCAGAAGATGTCTCAGTGAGAAAAAGCACTGTCCTTCTGACCAATCCCAGGACTCATGACAAGAGGTGAGACCTTGCTCCTGAAACCTGTCCCCTGATCACCATACAAACATGCAAGCTGATATGCTAGCACACAATTACAATCCTAGCACTCAGGAAACCGAGGCAGAAGGCTAGTGAGTTTGAGGCTAGCCTGAGTTATATGAGAAGACTTTGCCTTCCCCAACAACACCAACAAAAAAGCAAAGTGCACATGACTACATGTGCACTTCCAAAGCTCACATGAGGCACATTACTGAACAGAGAATACAAAACCCACAAGCAATCTTATTTTGCTTTCATGTGTGATAGACTACCTTTTTTTTTTTTTTATTGATTTGGTGCATGTAGGATTGATAAGAATGTTCACTGTTGCTAGGACAACTATCAGCTGATGGAAGTGAATTTCTTCACCCAGGCATCTGACTTGATGTACATCCTCTAGGCTATAGGATGAACGGCTAGGGTGACAGGGGTTGAACGAGTGGGTTGCCCATAGATATTTTTTTTTGTTTATACATTTTTGCTTCCTGTGTTAAATGTGCCAGTATTCAATGTATAATATTTGCCTTTTCAAGTCTAAGAAACGGGTTATTTTTGTTTCCTTTTGTCCATGTTTTTAAAATTGATTATTTTTTATACTCCATATTTTATCTGCCCCCCACCCTGCCCACCCTCCGACTGTTCCACATCCCATACCTCCTCCCCACCCACCTTTCTATATGTGGCTGTCCTCATTCCCACCCCACCTGACTTCTAAACTCCCTGGGGCCTCCAGTCTCTTGAGGGTTAGGTGCATCATCTCTGGATGAATATAGACCCGGCAGTCCTCTGCTGTATGTGTGTTGGGGGTCTCATAACAGCTGGTGTATTCTGTCTGTTTGGTGGTCCAGTGTTTGAGAGATCTCAGGGGGTCCAGATTAATTGAGATTGCTGGTCTTCCTACAGAATGGCCCTTCTCCTCAGCTTCTTTCAGTCTTCCCTAATTCAACAACAGAGGTCAACTGCTTCTGTCCATTGGTTGGGTGCAAATATCTGCACTTGACTCTTTCAACTGCTTGTTGGGTCTTTCGGAGGGCAGCCATGATAGATCCCCCCTCCCCCGTTTTTTTTTTTTTTTTTTGGTTTTTCGAGACAGGGTTTCTCTGTTTTAGCCATGTCTGTCCTGGAACTCACTTTGTACACCTTTTTGTGAGCACTTCATAGCCTCAGTAGTAGTGTCAGGCCTTGGGACCTCCCCTTGAGCTATATCCCACTTTGGGCCTGTCACTGGACCTTCTTTTCCTCAGGCTCCTCTCCATTTCCATCCCTGTATTCTTTCAGACAGGAACAATTATGAGTCAGAGTTGTGACTGTGGGATGGCAACCCCATCCCTCACTTGATGTTCTGTGTTCCTGCTGGAGGTAGGCTCTATAAGTTCCCTCTCTAGCTACTGTTGGGCATTTCATCTAAGGTCCCTCCCTTTGAGTCTTTAGAGTCTCTCACCTCCCAGGTCTCTGGTGCATTCTGGAGGGTACCCCCAACCTCTTATCTCCTGAGGTTGCCTGCTTGCATTCTTTCTGCTGGCCTTCAGGGCTTCAGTCTTTTTCCTTCACCCAATACCAGATCCGGTTCCCTTCTCCCCCCACTCCCTCTCCTCTTTCGCTCCCTTCATCTCCACTTGTGATTGCTTTCTTCTCCCTCCCAAGTGGGACTGAGGTGTCCTCACCTGGGCACTTCAACTCTTGTTGGCCTTTCTGAGTTTTGTGGACTGTATCTTGGGTATTCTACATGTTTTTTTCTTGTTGTTGTTCTTGTTTTTTTTTTTTTTTTGTTGTTGTTTTGCTAACATCCACTTGTTAGTGAGTACATACCATGCATGTCCTTTGGGTCTGAGTTACCTCACTCAGTATGATATTTTCTAGTTCCATCCATTTGCCTGCAAAAGTCAGGATGTCCTCGTTCTTAATAGCTAAGTAGTATTCCATTGTGTAAATGAACCACATTTTCTGTATCCATTCTTCTGTCGTGAAACATCTAGGTTGTTTCCAGCTTCTGGCTATCACAAATAAGGCCACTATGAGTATACTGAAACACGTGCCCATGTGGGATGGTGGGGAATCTTTTGGGTATATTCCCAAGAGTGGGAAAGCTGGGTCTTCAGGTAAATCTATTTCCAATTTTCTGAGGAAACTTCAGATTGATTTCCAGAATGATTGTACCAGTTTGCAACCCCACCAGCACTGGAGGAGTGTTTCTTTTTCTCCACATCCTTGCCAACATATGTTGTCACCCGAGCTTTTGGTCTTAGTCATTCTGATTACATTTCTCTGATCACTAAGGACTTTGAACAATTCTTTAGGTGTTTCTCAGTCATTCGAGTTTCCTCAGTTTTGAATTCTTGGTTTAGTTCTATAACCCATTTTTTGATTGGGTTGTTTGGTTTTTTGGTGATTAGCTTCCTGAGTTCTTTATATATTTTTGATATTATCCCTCTACTGGCTGTGGGGTTAGTGAAGATTTTTCCCAATCTGTAGGTTGGCTATTTGTCATATTGACTATGTTCTTTGCCTTACAGAAGCTTTCCAGTTTTATTAGAGTCAACCATCACTGGGAAGAGAGGCCCCTTGGTCTTGCAAACTTTATATGTCCCAGTACAGGGGACACCAAGGCCAAGAAGTGGGAGTGATTGGGTAGGGGAGCTGGGAGACGGGAGGGTATAGGGGACTTTTAGGATAGCATTTGAAATGTAAATGAAGAAAATATCTAATAAAAAAAAAAGAAGAGGCGATCTCCCTGTGCTGTCATCTATGTTGGTATGGTAATAACATTACTTCCTTTTGGAAAATTAAAGAGGCAAATTTTCTTTGTTTGTTTGTTTTTTTCTTCAGAAACTCTTTTTTATTAGGTATTTTCTTGATTTACATTTCCAGTGATATCCCAAAAGACCCCCATACCCTCCCACCCCACTCCCCTACCCACCCACTCCCACTTCTTGGCCCTGGCATTCCCCTATACTGAGGCATATAAAGTTTGCACGACCAATGGGCCTCTCTTTCCACTGATGGCCGACTAGGCCATCTTCTGATACATATGCAGCTAGAGACACGAGCTCCAGGGGGTATTGGTTACTTCATATTGTTGTTCCACCTATAGGGTTGCAGATCCATTTAGCTCCTTGGATACTTTCTCTAGCTCCTCCATTGGGGGACCTGTTTTCCATCCAATAGCTGACTATGAGCATCCACTTCTGTGTTTGCTAGGCCCCGGCATAGCATCTCAAGAGACAGCTATATTAGTGTCCCACGCTGTTTCCTCACCAGCAAGAACGTGCACGGGACACCAGGATCCTTCTGCAGCCAAATTTTATTGCATATTGATGAGAAAGACAAAGAGCCTCAGAAAGGCGCTGCTTATATACACCCTGGTGTGGCGTGTCCACACCTGATTGGCTGCTTTTACCCACGATCTCATAGACACGCCCCGGGGTGGGCTATGACTTGGCATGCATTTACTCCTAGCGCATGTGCACCATAACTTGTTCTTTGTTTAGGTGGCATAAGGCACTGTGGAAGCCGGCGCCATCTTGTGATGGCAAATGTTATCGCGGCTCTCCACATCTCCCCCTTTATGTTTTATTAAAATGCAAGCCACTCTTTAATGGATGAAGATAGAGGTCGAATCCCTAGTAAGATGAGTAAGAGCGCCATGTACAGAACAAGGCCCTTAGGCTCCTTTCCCCAGGGTCGTTCTGACCTGCACTCGTGCTGTTTTTTTCATAGGGGAGGGACACTTGGAAACTCAACCCTCATGCAAATTGACTTGTCTTCTAGGAGTGCCCAAATCTCTGAGAGACTCCTATGCGGTGCTTAGCCCAACAATCCATAAGAGTCAAGGACCTACTCACTCGTCCCTGTGCAATGAGTCTAACCTCCAGGGGTCCAAGAGCTGAGTAGTCTAGTGCTTGCGAGGTCATTTTAGCATGGATAACCAGATTTCAGGGGAGGCCCCTTGTTCAGTGGCCACAAGTGCTTGAGTGATCGCGACCTTGTCACGTTTCTGTTGAGATCTGAGCTTGAAGACCAACCAAAGCATGAACACTAAGCCACAATATAAGGCTGCGCCAAACATAACTACTCCCACCCATTCTTTAAAATAAGAAAAATGCAGAGGTAAGACAAGAGGTGAAGTCTCCAAGGGTCACTGGTTCCAGTCTGGTTCCATTAAGGTTCGGGATCTGTATCTGCAGTTTCGTCTGCAACCTTTCCAGCTCCTGCGACCAGTTCCCCTTTAGATAATTCGATAAATCTGTACTTTTAATAAAAGAATTATTAATATACCTAACAGTAGTAATGCACATATGCAGAGTTGATGCCACACAACTCATTTGTATGACATTCATCATCTGTTCCATGTTATGTTGTAAAATATCTACTCTTTGATTCACTAACATTAGTCCTGAGGCAATATGATAATCTGCCCTTTGCAGGGTAAGTAATGCCTCAGACGTTTTTTCTGCTATCTGATTTATGGTGTCAGCAGTATTAACTTGATTGGCCATAGCAATTCCTACGGTAACCGCTGACGTGGTGGACACTGCAATAGCAGTAACAATGGCAGCTGTGATTCCAAAATCTCTCTTCTGCTGAACAAGACTCATGATTGGGAACTTTTCTGGATCTGCCTCAACAGGCACAGGGACAAAGGTTGGTAAATGTACCACTAAGGCTAAGAAATTAGTTCCATTCCAGCATTGTGTCAAAAAACAAGTGACATTTGTACAATCTAACCATTCTGTATTATTTTGAAATTCAGCCAATATAAAGAAAAATGGAGGATTGACACAGACTTCTACTGGAGAAGTAGTCATATTTCTGATAACTCTATTAGATGTCATATTATCCAAATGAGTAGAGATATTGGAAATTGTGGCAGAAACATTCAATATCTCATGAAAGGTTCCAGTCAGCAGTGCAAAAGCTGACAAACTGGTACTAGCACCTACCTCATTACTTAAAATCCATTGGTAATATGGCCAAATATTTTCTTTCCCTGTAGCATCTCCTTTATCATACATTACAGCATATTTTAATGGTGGTGACAAAACTAAACCCTTTGCTAATTCTTTCTGAGGAAAAACATTTGAATTGACAAGTTGAAAAAACTATAGGAAATGCGAGGTCTGGATGGCACTAAGGCATGCTGTGTATAGTAGAAGCATTGCCAACAGGCCATCGTGATCTTTTGGGAATAATCACATTTCCCTTTTTCATAATAGTGGTAATGTTTATAGGTGAAGTTACATTATTTCCAACATCACCTGATCCTGATGGTGCTCCTTGAGCAGTTTGAGTTAAAGCATTAAATAACACTCCAGAGCTCACTTTATTTTGGATAATGGGATCTGCCCAATTAGAGATAATCTTTTTCTTTAAAAATATACAGGGTGTAAAAGGTTTATCCACATTATGCACAGAGCATAGTGTATAATTTAAATGAAAACTAGTACTCTTATACACCCGTGGCTCTTGAGTTTGTCGTGCATAAGGCACATCCAAAAAACATTCCTTTGCAAAAAACAAAGGCTAGGTAGAAGAATTGGAATGTACCGGTAAAGGTACTGGCCATGATCTTACTATGGCTCACAAGGGTATACTTATCCTGGTCTCAATCATCAGGAGTAAGAGGATCATCTTGGGGTTCATCTTGCTCTTTCATGGTCCTTGTCAGTCGTGTCGGGACCCAAAGTGGATTTTTTTCACCCTGTGGAAAAACACAAATAGCTCCCCGGGATCTGATTAAGATAGGATCCGGGCCATACCATTTATTATCAAGGACATTTTTCCATTTGACCATTTCATTGGGTGATTGAGGCCATTGTCCATGCCTTTCAGCTGGTGATCTCCCAGCATCATCCAATTTTAAGAAATTAAGAGTAAATATTGCAAGGGATAGAGCCATCTTTGGTGTCATAGCCTCTATTCCCCCTCTTTGTTTTTGGAAATATTGTTTCAAAATACGATGAGCTCTTTTAGTGATGCCTTGGCCCTGTGGATTATAGGGCAATCCAGTAATATGTTTCACTTGAATTTGTTTGTAAAATTGACTAAATTTAGAAGAGGTATATGCAGGACCATTGTCTGTTTTCAGCACTAGGGGCTTGCCCCATGCAGCCCAAGCCTCTAAGCAGTGGGATATGACATGAACTGCTTTTTTCCCCTGTCAAGTGAGAGGCATATAGGACACTAGACCTGGTATCGATGGACACATGTACATCGATTTACCAAAAGCTGGGATATGCGTCACATCCATCTGCCAAACATCTAGGGGTCGCAATCCACGAGGATTAACGCCCACGGAAGGTGCCTTAATAACTTCTACACATTTACCACACTGTAGGACAATATCTCGAGCTTCTGTTCGTGTGAGCTTAAACTTCTGTCGCAGTGTAGAAGCATGGGCATAATAAAGTTGATGAAAATTCTTAGCACCTTCTATAGATAGGAAAACCATATCTCTGGTGGCTGAATCAGCAATTTCATTTCCCTTAACCATAGGTTTAAGTAAAGATGTATGTGCTCTAATATGTTGAATATAAAAGGGATGCTCACGCATCAAAATACAATCTTGTATTTTCATCAAAATTTCAGATACTGAACTAGACTGCTTAAAATTTCCGGCAGTCTCTAATGCTAATACAGCATTAACTACATAAACAGAATCAGCATTAATCACATAACTTCCAATTCCTGTTTTGGATCCATCTGTATAAATATCAATAGCTCCCTTTATAGGGGTATTAGCCGTCACCTTTGGAAAAATCACTGGATGCAATAGCATAAAATGTAGTAAATCCTAATCCTTGTAAGCTATGTGATGATTGATTAACAGGCCACCAGTTACTGGATACAATGCTTTTATCAGCTCCTGTATCCATTATACCTTGAAAGATTTTTCCTTCTATTTGTAATTGTAAAGTGGGACGATTATCCAAATCTAAAGATATGTAGGCCACATTAGTTCCTGTAGAACCAAGTCTCTGGGATTCTGGCTACTAGAGAACATGTTATGCAAACTAGGAAGAATCAACAACTGAGCAATGCGATCTCCAGGAGAAATGGCCACAATACCTCGGGGTGCAGAACACATAATCTTAACTTGTCCCTCATAATCTGAGTCTATAACTCTGGGATGTATTACCAATCCTTTCAAAGCAGAAGAGGACCTACCCAACTACTAGTAGGCCCACTGTATCCTTTGGTAAGGGACCTCTAAAATCTGAGGGAATAGGTTGGCACCCTATTTGTAGTGTAAGAATTACTCTGGAGTTGGCACAGATGTCCAATCTTGCTGAACCCAGAGTGGCTCTCCTCGGTCTTTGGGTGGCCTCATGGACACTGTGGTCTGAAGTGCCCCATACATTTGGGTTTTTTGGCTGTTGCACTTTAAAATGAGGTATTGGCCTTCCTGTTACAACTCTGGTTGATCTGCATTTATTTACCCAATGTCTTTCTTTCCCACATTTTGAGTAAATGCCTGGTAATTTCTTTTTAAACCTATTCTTTCCATCCTTTGTACACTGCTTATGCTCATGACCTGTTTTCTTGTGTTTGTTCATGTTATTTATAATGACTCTAACCCTGAGTTCCCAATTTTAAGCTAACATTCTGTTACAAGCAAAAGGCTGCCTGCCCCTTTAAGAGCTCCATTTGCAATCGGCCCTCAGCAGGGCCTTTTCAGCTGTACCTGACTCCCAGCCACAGTGCTTATATCACTTTCCGCTGTGTAAATTGAGACTGCTTTTTTAAACAAGTTAAAGGATGGACAGCCAGCAGATAAAGTTTTAACCAATTATATTTTTCAACATGAAACACAGAACAACAATCATTCAAACAACAAAACAAAAACAAACATGAATTGACAGACATATGGACAATTTGGTGCACCAAAAACAATAGACAGACAGGGAATATAATTTGGTGTCTCAAAGGGACACAGATATCCTAACCAGAGCTAAGAATATCTCCATAGGAGCCAGAGAGGAAATAAGGACATCTCCCGTTTTCCTTCTGTCCCTAGGAGAGCTCTGAAATAGCCACGGTGGAAGTACGCCTGGCGGCGGCCGGTCACCAACCAGAGGGCAATTCCCCACCGGCCCCACCCCCGGCCCTGCCCACGCGCCCCCACCTCACCGTCCCCCCGCGCCTGCCGCTAGAGCGCCGGACGCGGGGAGGGAGGGGGGAACAACGTGTGGGTGGAGGGGTCGGGAGGAACGGGGAGCGGGAAAGATCTGCCGGGACCACCAGCACAGCTGGACACATGCCGCCGGGTTGAATCCTCCGGGCAGACTGCATGGACCACACCCGTTTACCTCTTAATGGTTTCATTTTTTTTTTGTTTGTTTGTTTTTTTCTTGCGCGAGCCTTCTTTTTCATTTCTCTCTGTTTCTGATATACTTCCCTGGTGCTCCTGCAAAAGTCGTTGCCCTTCCTTAACAGCTAGCTCACATTTCTTGTCCTGGATACAAGCCTTAATCAGCTTCCATAACGGCCTTGTTCCTGTTTTCACTTTTCCTTCTGCCTCCTCCTTTAAATCTTCCTCTTCTGAGGGACTGAATCTGAATCTGAGCTATCGAGTCCCAGAGCCTCAAGTTCTTTTACTGGATAAAGGCTCTTCCTCTCGGGGGACTCCTTCCCCTTCTCTTTTCTCTTCTCCCCCTTATCTTTCTTCCTTTTTCTCTCTCCCTTCTCCTTTTGCTCTCCCAGGGCATCCTTTCCCTTATCTCTCTCTTCCTCGGATCCAGAATCTTTGGAAGGGCTTTGTTTCTTAGTATACCTTTTTTTTCTTTGAGCTCCCAATCTTTTACCGGGCTCTGTTTCTGACATGCTATCCTGACCCCCCTCCAACACTCCCTGTCCTGCCTTTACCACCGGGCAGCACTTCTCATCTTTTCCTCCTCTAGTGGAGGAGAAAGATCAAGACCAAACATACCTCTCAGAGCTTATCTCATCCTGCAGTTCTGAATCCTTCCCCGAGAGCGGGGGGGGGGGGGGGGAGGGGGGGGCCCTCGGCGCCAGCGATGGTGTTGCATTCCCGGGTTTTTGGCACCAAATGTCCCGCGCTGTTTCCTCGCCAGCAAGAACGCGCATGGGACACCAGGATCCTTCTGCAGCCACATTTCATTGCATATTGATGAGGAAGACAAAGAGCCTCAGAAAGGCGCTGCTTATATACACCCTGGTGTGGTGTGTCCACGCCTGATTGGCTGCCTACCCACGATCTCAGACATGCCCCGGGGTGGGCTATGACTTGGCATGCATTTACTCCTAGCACATGTGCACCATAACTTGTTCTTTGTTTAGGTGGCATAAGGCACTGCGGAAGCCGGCGCCATCTTGTGATGGCAAATGTTATTGCGGCTCTCCACATATTAGGGTCCTTTCAGCAAAATCTTGCTAGTGTATGCAATAGTGTCAGCGTTTGGAGACTGATTATGGGATGGATCCCTGGATATGGCAGTCTCTAGATGGTCCATCCTTTTGTTTCAGCTCCAAACTTTGTCTCTGTAACTCCTTCAATGGGTGTTTTGTTACCAATTCTAAGAAGGGGCAAAGTGTCCACACTTTGGTCTTCGTTTTTCTTAAGTTTTATGAGTTTCACAAATTGTATCTTATATCTTGTGTATTCTAAGTGTCTGGGCTAATATCCACTTATCAGTAAGTACATATCATGTGAGTTCTTTTGTGATTGGGTTACCTCACTCAGGATGATGCCCTCCAGGTCCATCCATTTGCCTAGGAATTTCACAAATTCATTGTTTTTAATAGCTGAGTAGTACTCCATTGTGTAAATGTACCACATTTTCTGTATCCATTCCTCTGTTGAGGGGCATCTGGGTTCTTTCCAGGTTCTGGCTATTATAAATAAGGCTGCTATAAACATAGTGGAGCATGTGTCCTTCTTATCGGATGGAACATCTTCTGGATATATGCTCAGGAGAGGTATTGCAGGATCTTCCAGTAGTACTATGTCCAATTTTCTGAGGAACTGCCAGACTGATTTCCAGAGTGGTTGTACAAGCTTGCAATCCCACCAACAATGGAGGAGTGTTCCTCTTTCTCCACATCCTTACCAGCATCTGCTGTCCCCTGAATTTTTGATCTTAGCCATTCTGCCTGGTGTGAGGTAGAATCTCAGGGTGGTTTTGATTTGCATTTCCCTGATGATTAAGGATGTTGAACATTTTTCAGGTGCTTCTCAGCCATTCCGTATTCCTTAGGTGAGAATTCTTTGTTAAGCTCTGCACCCCATGTTTTATTGGGGTTATTTGATTTTTTGGAGTCCACCTTCTTGAGTTCTTTATATATATTGAATATTAGTCCCCTATCTGATTTAGGATAGGTAAAGATCCTTTCCCAATATGTTGGTGGCCTTTTTGTCTCATTGACCGTGTCTTTTGCCTTACAGAAGCTTTGCAATTTTATGAGGTCCCATTTGTTGATTCTTGATCTTACAGTACAAGCCATTGCTGTTCTATTCAGGATTTTTTCCCCTGTGCCCATGTCTTCAAGGCTTTCCCCCACTCTCTCCTCTATAAGTTTCAATGTCTCTGGTTTTATGTGAAGTTCCTTGATCCACTTAGACTTGACCTTAGTACAAGGAGATAGGAATGGATCAATTCCCATTCTTCTACATGTTAACTGCCAGTTGTGCCAGCACCATTTGTTGAAAATGCTGTCTTTTTTCCACTGGATGGTTTTAGCTCCCTTTTCAAAGATGAAGTGACCATAGGTGTGTGGGTTCATTTCTCTGTTTTCAATTCTCTTCCATTGGTCTACTTGTCTGTCGCTATACCAGTACCATGCAGTTTTTAATCACAATTGCTCTGTAGTACAGCTTTAGGTCAGGCATGGTAATTCCACCAGAGGTTCTTTTATCCTTGAGAAGATTTTCTGCTATCCTAGGTGTTTTGTTATCCAGATGAATTTGCAGATTGCCCTTTCTAATTCGTTGAAGAATTGAGTTGGAATTTTGATGGGGATTGCATTGAATTTGTAGATTGCTTTTGGCAAGATAGCCATTTTTACAATGTTGATCCTGCCAATCCATGAGCATGGGAGATCTTTCCATCTTCTGAGATCTTCTTTAATTTCTTTCTTCAGAGACTTGAAGTTCTTATCTTACAGATCTTTCACTTCCTTAGTTAGAGTCATGCCAAGGTATTTTATATTATTTGTGACTATTGAGAAGGGTGTTGTTTCCGTAGTTCTTTCTCAGTCCATTTATCCTTTGTCTGGTTGAGAGGCAGATTTTCTAGCTACAACCTGTGACATCTTTCAAATGATTGAGATATCCTTAATTGTCAAGATGGAAACAGTTTGATTAAACAAAAACAAAAACAAACAATCAAACAAAAAAAAAGGTCTAAGTTAGAGAAGCACAAACATAGACCACTGCCCTCTACAGGTCAGCTGATTTAGACTGCCAGAGTATGCTTGCTACTACTTAAAACTCATTCTTTGAAGATTTCCAAGTGTAAAAAGAATTTGTTGCTTCTGCTGCTCCTGCTGCTGCTGCTGCTCCTCCCCGCTCCCTCTCCCCACTCCCTTCTCCCTTCCCCTCCCTCTCCCCCCTCCCACTCTTCCTCCCCCCTCCTCTTCCTCTTCCTCTTCCTCTTCCTCTTCCTCTTCCTCTTCCTCTTCCTCTTCCTCTTCCTCTTCCTCTTCCTCTTCCTCTTCCTCTTCTTCTTCTTCTTCTTCTTCTTCTTCTTCTTCTTCTTCTTCTTCTTCTTCTTCTTCTTCTTCTTCCTTTTTTGTCTAATTTTTGGAGGGGTACTAACAAAGCAAAAAATTATCATTCTGTACATTGCCAATTTAGAATGTGGCCACTATCCAATCATGAAGACAGTTCACAGGAAACACCAAGAGCAACAACATTAGAAGCAATGATGTGCCTGAACAGTAACAGAATGGGCAGTCCTCCTATAGGGTTGCAGATCCCTTTAGCTCCTTGGCTACTTTCTCTAGCTCCTCCATTGGGGGCCCTGTGTTCCATCCTATAGATGACTGTGAACATCCACTTCTGTATTTGTCAGGCACTGGCATAGTCTCCCAAGAGACAGCTATATCAGGGTCCTTTCAGCAAAATCTTGCTGGCGTATGCAATAGTGTCTGTGTTTAGTGGCTGATTATGGGATGGAACCCCAAGTTGGGAAGTCTCTGGATGGTCCATCCTTTCCAAACTTTATCTCTGTAACTCTTTTCATGGGTATTTTGTTCCCTATTCTAGGGAGGAATGAAGTATCCATACTTTGGTCTTCCTTCTTGATTTTCCTGTGTTTTGCAAATTGTATCATGTGTATTCTAGGTTTCTGGGCTAATATCTACTTATCAATGAGTCCATATCAAGTGACTTCTTTTGTGATTGGGTTACCTCACTTAGGATGATATCCTCCAGATCCATCCATTTGCCTAAGAATTTCTTATGAAATTCATTGTTTTTAATAGGTGAGTAGTACTCCGTTGTGTAAATGATTTTAACTCTCCAAAAGGAAGAAATGTTATTAACATACCAACATAGATGACAGCATAGAGAGATTGCCTCCTCTTATTATTCTTCATGATAAATTAGGGAGGAAGTCAAAGCATTGCTGTGTGTGGGTACCTACCAGGTCAGACCAAGGACATGTCCAGGAAGGATGGGGAAATTGGAAACTTTCAGAGGCAAGGAGAGAATTGAGTATAATTTGTTCTAGAACAAAAAGAACAATTGGTTTCAGAGGCTCATTGTAGGAGTTAATATCAATTTATTAGTGAGACAGTATCCGAGATGTATCTCAACCTTCAAGTCTGCTGGCCTTGAATCCCCTGCAGTATGATGCAGCCTGAAAAGCCCTTGGCAAAAGTTTTGGTTGCAAGACTTATGAGAATACTTTGCAAATAGTTTTTACTATAGATCCATGCATGAGCGTCCTTTCTCCTTAGCCCTCTGGATTTATTCAGTTAATTTGTTGTTAGAGTTGATATACGTGCCTGAGTTTTGATCATGAATTTCAATAGCTACAGGACATTTTTTTTCTTTTTTTTGCATAGAGTATGAGAAGAGATAGGGCACCTGCTCTTCTTCATCCATCCTCGCATTTCCTTGCTTTGATACCCTACTGCTCTGGAACACCCTTCTAAGTTATTTGACTTCTGGAAATTCTTCTTCTCTGGGGCCAGTGTCATTAGATATAGTATAATTTTCACAAATTATGTTTACTAGTTATCTAATTAATTAATTCAGTGATTGTAGTAGAATGTAAGAAGGAAAGTATTCTTTATAGAAAAACATGTTTTTATGTATGCAGAACATTGTAAGCTATTTTTCAGTGTCAAGTTAGAGTGTCTATTCATTTTTTCATTAAAATTCAATATAAAATTGAGATTCATAGGAACTAGGTGACATCCAAAACAAAACTATTCAAATGTGTGCAATTTATATTTATTCTTTACAGAAACCGAATTTAGTTAAAATGAGTTATACTAAATGGTCCAGTGTGCCCACATGTTTAAAATATTTTTCTTGAATTTGACAGGAAATTCCTACAGGAGGCCATTTAATGTGCGTGGTAATATTACACAATAGGCATAAAAATGGTAACAAATTCCCAAGAAGAGCAAAACATTTTGTTTTCTAAATGTTTTTAAAATTATGAGAATTTTATCTTGGCCTCCAAACAACAGAAACTTTTTAGGGTTATTCAATATGGCTTCCATGAATTTTATTGTTCATAATTTCTTTGGGTAAAAATCAAATAATCAACACAGTTCTATCCTATTTGCTTTAATGAAATTTCTCCCTGAAAGTTCAAATATACCTCAAGGGTTTTTAATTTGCATTAAAATTCGTTTTAACCTTTTTAAAAAAACCTTTTATTGATTCTTTGTGAGTTGCATGTCATGCACCACAGTGCTTTGCTCTTGCAACCTTTCCCTCTTGCAAACACACACACACACACACACACACACACACACACACACACACACAGACCCAAAACAAACAAAGCATAGACGACATCTCACTGTGGAAGCTGTAGTGTGTCACAGAGTGTCCCACTATATATATATCCCTTTGTACATACATATTCACTTGTAAGTGTTATTGCAATGAGCCATTGGTCTGGTTTGAGGTCTCTGGCTTCTGTGACACTATCAGGATTGGATCGTCTCTGGGACTCCTCCTGGTCATCCTGTTGTTGCCCTGTGTCGTGGAGAGCCTGTAGTTTTGGATCAGCAGGACTGGCCTTTTCAGGAGCACCGACTCTGCACAGATAATACAGATTTTGGGGTGGGATGATTTAGCTCCCTGGATCTGGGCCTGGGTGGTAGCTGAGCTGGACACTGCATTGGTTCTCTCTTATCCTCACCACCAGGGTGAGTGCTCCTGCAGTGCTCAAGCTAGACCACCCAATGCCACTATCAGTAGGAGGCAGGGGCAGCTCTCGGAGCTGGCTTACCTACACCCACACCTCTAGAGCCAGCCCCTTTGTGCTACCCATCCAAGGCATGGGGCCCACTCTCCCAAGTGCTGTTGCTGGGGATGAGCCTTGGCCATCAGGGTCAACTCCACTATGTTCCCTGGGTGAGGTGCAGGGTCTGCTCTCCAGAGTGCTGAAACCAGCTCACCTGCTCTCATAACCCCAAGGGGTCAGCTTTTACAACTGCCTCTGGTGGAGGAGGCTATCTTCCCATATCCATGCCACTTAATGGCAGAGGAGTGCTGGGGCCTACCCTTCCTCATTTACACCCTCAGGGCTGGCTCATCCATATCCTCTTGATCAGGGTCAGCCCTACTGTGCTGTGCAGGGAAGGTACAGGGCTCACTTTCCCAAGTGCTGCAGCCAGTGAGGGGCAGGGCCAGCTCACCCTCTCCTCTCCTCCTGGGGCCTGCTCTTCTGACTGTTGCAAATATCAAGAGGCAAGGGATGGGAGGGTATCACCCCTACACCCTGGAACTGTGCTATCTCAAGGTTGATTAGTGGTGGGGCCAGGTCTCCTATGCTTTCACTCTTGAGCCAGGTCCCCTGCACCCCCAGCATCTGGGGCAGCTCTGGTGTGCTGTCTAGGTGAGGTACAAGGCCTGCTATCCAGAGTGCTGTAGCTGGTGAGGGGCAGGGATAGCTCTTCAATGCTCATGACCCTGTGGGCACCTTTCCCAATTCATGTCCCCCAGGCCGTCTCATCCACACCACCCCTCTCACCAGGGTCAGCTTCACTGTGCTGCATGGGAGGAGGCATAGGGCCCTGTTCTTCCCTACTACTTCCACCAGTTTTCTAGAGCAATGCAGCCAGCGAGTGGTCAGTTCTATGCAGCCCTTTGACATCCTCATGGTCCCCAGGAGCTGCTCTAACCAAGGATATCCCATGTTCTCTATGACCCACCAACATCTATATATAGCCAAGCACCCAGACATGACCTTAGTAGCAGCTGTGGCTGGGATCTCACTATGGCCCCACATAGCGGGGCTGGCAGGTCCATCTCCCTTCACAATGCTCAAGCTGCTCCAGTTCTCTTTCTCTTCCATTTGTCCATCACATACTTGCATGATGTGGTAACTCCTACTGTAGGCTGACCACCTGGCTGCCCCACGTCCTCAGTCCACAGTGTGGGGCATGGGGGCAAGCAGGTATCTACAGCCCACCTGTGCTGTGTGCTAGAGGTCAGGTTTGTGGGTAGCATGGTGGTCAGCAGGTCTCTGTGTCATCTTCCTTCCTTGCTGCTGTGCTGTGGTAGTAGGTAGGACTCTGTGTGTCTATGGCTTACCTGTGCCATGCAAGGGCAGGACTGTGGGTGTTTTCCTCATCCCTCATTGTATGGCATAGCAGAATGTAGGTATCTCTCTTCCCCCTCCTTCACAGTGATGTCTGGATTTGGATTGATTTGACTTTCTTTTTAATTAATCATTCTATTCGTTTATATTTCAAATGATATATCCCTCTTCCCAGTTTCCCCTGTACCCCTCCAACCCATCCCTCTTCTCCCCTGTTCCCTTCCCCTTTGCTTCTATGAGGGTGCTCCTCTTCTCACTCACCCATTCCCACCTCACTTCTCCAGCATCTCCCTATGCTGGGGCATTGAGCCTCCATAGGACCAAGGGACTCCCTTCCCAGTAATGTCAGATAAGGTCATCCTCTGCTACATATGTATCTGAAGCTATGACTTTTATATGTTATTTCTTAAGCATAAACAGCTTTGGAACCAAGCCAGGCATCAAGCTAGGATGAACAAAGGACTGCCAACTGCTGTGCCCCTGACTAATATAAGAATACCACCATTAACTAGGTGTCCATTACCCATTGTCCTTTGCTCATTGTGAAGGGGAGAGTTACTAATTTCTTTGAAGACAGTGTTGGCAGTTTGAGATAATAAAATGTATGCTGTATTTACAGTCCTCACTTTTTTTTTTTACTGTAAGAAATACTATGGTTTTATCTCTAGAATAATGTCTTCATTTTATAGAAATAAAAAGAAGTTAGGTAAACTGTCCATCAGAAGTAGCAGTTCCTATGATACAATATCTTCAACAAACATTTGATGAGTACTTAACTGTTTTTGAATAATTGAAAAGTGATGAGAGCCATGTAAAGAACTTATAACCTTTGAGTGGATAAATGCAGAAAGGGAAAAATTGAGCAAAGCCATTAAATGTGAATGATGAACTCAGGGAATAATCTGGGGGTAACTTACTCACTTTACAGGGGTTCTGATTTTTCTTTAACAGGTGTTGAGCCCCTACTGTGTCCATGCCAGGTGGTGAGTGCTGGAGTGGTGACTTGGGGGACAGATGTGAACTTGTCACTTAGAAATACTGGCAGTGAAATAGGAATGAGGATCTCAGGCCTCTTGTTTTTGACAAACAACAGGTTGAAGGTTGAGGCTCAATCACATTATCAAGGAAGAGTTTGGGTTGAAGTTTTGTCTTCTGCTACTGTTTTTAATTCAGGCTAGGGGTGTCATGGCCAGAAATAATAACATCAAGTTCATCAGTGTGATGTTTCAGTACTGCTGTTGTCCCCTCTGCATAACACAGACACCACCAAGAGCACTGGTGGCAGTGAACACCTGCAGTCAACAAGAAGATGCCAGTCCTGCTGCCTCTGTACTTCCATTTCAAAGCAGTCTTGTGAAAACCAAACAAAAACTGAATAGACAGAAAGACACATAAGCTTAAAGCTTGGGGGCCTTAACTTTCAAAATGTTGGGTTTTTATTTTATTCCCAACTTCAGTAAAATTTGAAAAAGTAAGCATTTCAGTACCAACAACTGAGACATTCCTGTTCATCTATTTAGCACCATTTTTACCCATTATAACTACTGTCTGTGTCAGATACTTTTGAAGGTGCCCTAGAGACGTTTTGAAGTCTGCTTAAGATAAGATGGAGTTAGGGTAATTAATTTGTATAGCATGGTATTTTCAAGTACTTTGAGAAGAATTAAATGACTGACAATATTTTAGTATAGTATACAAAACCTCATGATCATCTCATTAGATACAGAAAAGCTAATGTCATGATAAAAGTCCTGAAGAGATTAGTGATGTAAAGGCTATACCTAAATATAATAAAGGCAGTTTACAAAAAGCCTATATCCAACATCAACTTAAATGGAGAGAATCTTAAAGCAATTCCACTAAAATCAGGAATATGACAAGGTTGTCCACTCTCTCCACATATATTTAGTATAGTACTTGAAGTTTTAGCTAGAGCAGGATTACTAAGGAAGAGTAAGAGAATACAAATTGGAAAGGAAGACATCAAATTATCTTTACTTGTATGTGATATAATAATATACATAAATGACCCTTAAAATTTCATTGGGGAACTTCTATAGCTGATAAATACTTTCAGCAAAGTAGCTGGAAACAAAATTAATTTATAAAAATCAGTATTCCTCTATATATAAATGACAAATGAACTGAGAAAGAAATAAGGGCAACAACACCATTCACAATAGCCTCAAATGTTATAAAATATCTTGGATTAACTCTAACCAAGCAAGTGAAAGACTTATATAATAAAAACTTTAAGTCTTTGAAGAAAAAAATTGAAAAAGATATCCGAAGACAGAAATATCTTCCATGCTCATAGATTTGTAGGATTAACATAGCAAAAATGGCCATCCTACCAAAAGTAATCTATTTTAATGCAATCCCAATCAAAATTCTAGTACAAATTTTCACAGGCTTTGAAAGGACAGCTCTCAGCTTTATATGAACAACAACAACGACAACAACAACAACTCCAGGATAGGTATAACAATCCTGAACAATAAAAGAGCTTCTGGAGGTCTCACCATCCCTGATTTCAGTTGTATTACAAAGAAATAGTAATAAAACCCATGCAGTTTTGGCATAAAAACAGACACATTAATCAATGGAATCAAATTAAAGATCAAGACATAAATCCTCATACTTATAGATACCTGATTTTTTTAAATAAAGAAGCCAGAAATGCACACTGACAAAAAGATAGCATCTTCAACAAATGAGTGCTGGCTAAAGTGTATGCCTTCAAGTAGAAAGTTCAAATAGACCTGTATCTATCACCCTGCACAAAATCAAGTGCAAGTGGATCAAAGACCTCAACAAAAAACCAGATACACTGAACTTGATAGAAGAGAAAGTGAGAAATAGCCTTGAGATAGTTGTTGGTACAGGAAACAATTTTCTGAACGAAACACTGATAAAGCAAGCACTAAGATTAACAATTAATAAATGTGGCTTTATGAAACCTAAAGGTTTCTGTAATGCAAAGGACCATAATTTGAACAAAGTGGCAGCCTACAAAATGGGACAAATTTCCCCCCAACTAACTCCCCAACTGATAGAGGACTAATATCCAAAGTACATAGAGAACTTGAGAAACCAGATACCCAAACCCCAGACAATCCAATTTAAAAATAGTGTACACATCTAAATAGAGAATTCTCAATAAAGAAAACTCAAATGTCTGAAAAACATTTACATGTTTAACATCCTAAGCCATTGGGAAATGCAAGCCAAAGCTATGTCTTCATTCCATCTTATACATGTCAGAAAGACTAAGATCAATGACAACTCATGTAGTTGAGGATGTAGAATAAGGAATCATTCATCTATTGCTGGTAGGACAGCAAACATATACACTATATCACTATCAAAACCAATATGTCAGTTTCGCAGAAAGTTGGGAATTGATCTACTTCAAGATACTAACTACTCTTGGGCATATACCCAAAGGACACTTTACCCAACCCAAGGCCACTTGCTCAACCATGTTCATTGCTGCTCTATTCATAATAGCCAGAAACTAAAAACAACCTAGATTCCCTTCAACAGAATGGGTAAGCAAAGTGTGGTACATTTACACAATAAAGTATTATTTAACTGATAACAAAAATAACATCATGAAATTTGCAGTCAGACAGATGGAACTAGACAAAAATATCATTCTAAATGAAGTAACCCAGACCCAGAGAAATACATATGGCACATATTCACTTATATTCACTATTAAGTAAATACTGATAAGCAAGCTACAATAAGTAGACCCAGAGAAGTTAGGAACAGAGGAAGGGGACTAATCAGGGGACATGGATCTCCCAGAGGGTAAAAGAGAATCAATTTTATAGGTGAACTTGGGGTGGGATGAGAGAAACAGGTGCAGAAGCTTGTGGGTAGGTTGGGATTAAGGAAGGGTACTTGGGGAGAGACAGAACTGAATGACATTTGAAGGGTGGTTTAGAAACCTAGTGCACTGGAAATGTCCTCAAATGTAAGAAGATGATCCAAATGAGGTCTCCAAACAATGAGGGAGATGAAGTCCCAACTGGCCATCTTTTGTCATCAAAGTAAGCGTCCAATACAGGGACTGGATACTATTCCATTGAGTTTTTGAGAAAAGTGGTACAATGGAAATCCTCAAATAACCCAGGCTGTTGCCAAGACAATAGGTTGTTACCCACAAACTGATAGCAAGGCTCCATTGCTGAAAACAATACCCACATCATTCACTGAACGTGGAGAGGGCAAGAAGTTGTCTGCTTAGGATCTTTACCCCCATGTCTGATGTCTTTGGCCCAGGAAGGTACTCTGTATGCTACCAAAAGAGAAAAACAAACACAATCTCACCCTAAAGACATTTGATCTATAATCTGTAACATATGCTTGGACAATGTTACCACAAAACTTGTGCAACTGACCAAACAATGTCAGATTTTATGTCAGGCTCACTCAGTAGGATGGAGCCCATAGCCAACACTGCTTGAGTGACCAATATCCAGAGACTAGGTAGCCTAAAGACCGAAGGTAAATCCAAAAACTACTGATTTAAAAAGATAGCGATAAACTGACTTCTAATGATATTCAGCTATAGTCATAGATCAGTACCAGCTATCATCAGAGAAGTGTGGAAAAAATCAGAGATGCACAGACAGACCTAACACAGATAACATTTATAGCTATAAATGATATGTCTACATCAAACCCCTCCCATCAGAGCTAGGGAACATCACAGAAGAGGAGGAAGAAAGAGTTTAAGAGCCACAGGGTATGGGGGACACCAGAAGAATAAAGCCCTCTAAATCAACTGAGCAAAGCTTGTATAAACTCACACAGAGACTGGAGTAGCAAGCACGGGATGACATGGGTCTGCACCAGGTCCTCTACATACAGATTATAGTTCAAGTACATTTTTGTGGAACTCCTAAGTAAGTGAATGAGTGGCTCTCTGACTCTTGGGCTTTCTCTTGGAACTCCTCTATTTTCCTAGTGCCTTGCCTTTGTCCAACTTCGATATAATGGTTTTTGTTTTGTATTAGCATATAATATATGTTGGTTGTTATCTCTTAGAAATCTGTTCTGTTCTGTTCTAATGAGAGACAAGGAATAGATCAGATGGGAGGGGAAGTGGGGAAAAACTGGGAAGAGTAGAGGGAGGGGAAACTGTAATCAGGATATATTGTATGAAAAAATAATCTATTCTTAATAAAAGAGCCATAGGGAAAGAACAACACCGACAATGTCCGTCATTTCTGCCCCTTTCCAGAGTGTAGAAAACACAACTGAAGTGTATTCTGGTAGATGTAGTTACCACGGATCTATAGATTCTATGGTCATGAGAAGGTTACATTATATCATATTATTCATGGATCAATTGGGACCCAGAAATTTAAACAGTAATACAAACACGGAAAGGCTAATATAAAGAAATAAGGATTGTCTGCTTTGTTAGTCTTTTCCTGAGTCTCTTACTATTTAATTTTGTTTGCCTGGTCTCCATGCCTCTTTTAATCCTTGGTTCTCACATTTGACACCTTACTATATTACTTACCTTATATGGTAATCATTTCTGTTTTCTCTTACATTATCAGTGGAGAAATTGAATTCTCTACTGAGTCTTAAGAAGAAAGGAAGCTCTGTGTGGGCGGGGTCAGCTTCAATACCAATGAGGATGTCCTAGAAGGCAACTTCAGCAGCTTTGGTCCTATACCAGAGGTTTCAATACGAGGGAGAGAAAGCAATCCTGGAGCTTTGGATTCAGCAGTGTTCTAGAGTCTTTTGCTGTGATAAAATACACTGGCCAAAGTAACTTAAGGAGAGCAAAATATATATCTGGTTTAAAGTTCCAGGTCACCTTCCTATTGCAATTAGTAATCACGATAAACTCCCACAGACATGTCCACTGACGAACCAGACAAAGTCAGTTATTTAAATGAGACTGCTTTTTTTTTTTTTAGGTGATTTTAGGCTGTGTCAAGTTGACAATTAATGCTAACTTTACCAACTTAGAGCATACCTCAGATGTCATCAGTACCTTGAATGGAGAGTCCCTGTATAGATGTCAGAGTCATACAAATCACACAGTCATGTCTTCTTGGGATACCAGAGGTGGGGACCAGGCCTATGAGTGTGTATAGAATGACAATGAACTTGGATGCTATAGATATGGATGGTTTACAGACACAGTTCTGGAGTCCACAATGGTTATGACTGTTACTCAAAAAGGCAATTACAGAAACAATTACAGCAACTGGGCTGTGGCATGTACTCTTAATGTAAATACATGGTGGGTACCACTCCTGATCCAGGATTGTCCTTTCAAATGTCAGTACTTTTAAAGTGTTTTGGAGCTGTGCTGAACTCTTTGTTTCAATACATCAAGTTCTTTTTTTTTTTTTTAATCTGAGCTCCTCAGGTAGCTTGTTAAATGCTTTTAGAAAGCTCCATGTGCTCTTTATACACCTTTAAAAAAATCCCCATCCAAAGACAAATTCTGAGATATTTGTAGAGACTTAATATTTATTCATTTACCAGAACATTTGTTTGACCTCTTAGAATTATTACTCTGTCAAAGAAAAGTTTGACCAGGCTGATGCTTTTAAAATTGATATATGTCTAGAAACAATAAAAAAAGGCTTGTGCACCATGGTTATTATTGGCAGAAAGTAAAGTCATCTCTGAATGTACCTACAGTGAATCTGCTCTGGGAACAAGAGATACTTCTTGCTTGTGATTACCATCCTGATTATATCAAAATGCTTCTTTAGAATATTGGTAAATGTCACATTTTAACTTTGGAAGATATTCTGTCATGTCTTAAACAAGGAATGAAAAGACAAGCAATTACTCAGGAGTAAAGGACACTCTAAATAATATAGGGATAACAGATATTGGAAGCTGACTGTCTTAGTCAGAGTTTCTATTCCTGAACAAACATCATGACCAAGAAGCAGTTGGGGAGAAAAGGGTTTATTCAGCTTACACTTCCATACTGATGTTCATCACTGAAGGAAGTCAGGACTGGAACTCAAGCAGGTCAGAAAGCAGGAGCTGATGCAGAGGCCATGGAGGGATGTTCTTTAATGGCTTGCTTGTGTCCCCTGGCTTGCTCAGCCTGCTTTCTTATAGAAACAAGACTACCAGCCCAGAGATGGTCCCACCCACAAGGGGTCTTTCCCCCTTGATCACTAATTGAGAAAATGCCTTACAGTTGGCTCTCATGGAGGCATTTCCCCAACTGAAGCTCCTTTCTCTGTGATAACTCCAGCCTGTGTCAAGTTGACACAAAACTAGCCAGTACACTGACTCTTCTCCCAGGGCTAAGCAAGGCATTCAGAAAGAAAACACATTTGGAAGACAGATGATAAGATTCAAACCCTGCTGGAAAGGATGCTGCTGTGGTGCCCAGATGGTGGAGGTCTTGTTGAAGTGCAGTCAAGGACTACATGCCTTTGTGGAACAGGAAGATGCTATGTTGAAGAAGTTTGGAGAAGGTAGCTGCTGAAAATTTGTCATGAGTTGATATGAGAAGCTTCTCAGAGGATTTCCTACCTGTACTTCAGGTTATTGAGATTAAAAACTGATGAAGAGCACAACCAGGAACCAGAAATGAAGCTCTTCCTGCTTCTCTCTGGTGCGCTCAATAGACAAGGCTTAACACCAAACCAGGTAGAGAGGAGAAATGTTTGCATGTATTAAGAGGAAATGAAGGTATATTGGCAACAGAGAAGCATGGATATAACTAGTACAAATGCCTAAAACAGCCACCACCAGCTATGAAGAAAACAGGCAGATACTATAAAGACTAGAGACAAAGTTGGAAAAGAAAAAGCCATACAACATGGTGGTGTACCTTGAGAGGAAGTCACTAAGGAGGTAAGAGTGAGTAGCAAGGCAGTGAACTGACCACTGAAGACTGTGCTCGACTGTGCAAATCGAGTATCATCTTCCCGATGTGCAAATATCTGAAAACTAACCAGGGAAGGAAGGTGAAGCTCTGTAGGACGCTTCAGTACACTGACTAGATCAGCTGCAGAGCACATGCAGGAAGAGAACATAGCAACACAAATCATACAATGAGAGCAAATATACAGCAGTAACCATGAGGTTTGAAAACAAAAATATGATAATGCTACTAATCTCAGAGGATCAGATATTAACACACACACTCACATTCGTACATACATACAGAAACAGAGAAGTTAGGGGATGTAACAAGGATACTAACAGAGTCAAAAGGCAATAAATTATAAAATATAAATTAAAAAGCAAGCCCTCATAAAACATAAAGAGCTATTCACCCATAGAAATAAATATATCAATGGAACATTACTTTATAAAAAATGGCACCACAATAACTGAAATTTTTTGTTTAATAACATACAATAAAACCTGTGTAAATGAAGGTTTTTATCATGTTTAAGGTGAGGGTTCTATTTCAATACTGAAGAGATCCATTAAAAGAAAATTAGGGACTGGAGAGATGGTTCAATAGTTAAAGTGCTTCTTGTGTAAGCCAGAAGGTCCGAGCTTGCTCCCAACAGCCCATGTAAAATGGAAAGAATGAAATAAATACACAAAGATGACCTCTAACCTCCATGTGTCCCATGGCACACACATGTCCACAATCATGTGCTCTCTCTCTTTCTCTCTCTCTCTCTCTCTCTCTCTCTCTCTCTCTCTTTTGTCTAATAAAGACAATGTAGAATAAAATAAAAGTAGTCACTCAAATTTTCTAGAATGAAACCTATGTTCAAAGACCATGTGCAAAGCATAAGCCTTAATGTTTCAATCCACTGCTGAACATGCTCAGGAGAAAGCAGAGGAATGTTTCTAGTGTGTATGAAAACCTCAAAGCAGTCAGAAACAGAAATATTTCTACAGATTTAAAGATGAGAGGAATTTGGTACCCCTAAGAAAACAAGAGGAGAAAGTAAAACACCTCATGAAAAGCAAACATATTAAAGAGGAAACTAAAGCTTCAACAGTGGGCTGAAAGATAAGTTAAACAAATCTCCCAATAAGTGGAATAAAGAGGGAAAACCTTGTAAATAACAACAAACAAACAAACAAACAAACAAAAAACCTGACAATAAGAGAAAGAAGAGATTATTGGGAGTCAGGGCCTGGACTCCTCTAAAGGGAAAAGGCATTGCTCCAAGCTACCAGACATCTTATATTCCTTTGGAAAAACAAAGCTTTTATTTCCCCCGGTAATCGGCTAAGGGACACTTTGTTGTTGGTGGTGTTCTTATATCAGTCAGGGGCAGAGCAGATCACAATCCTTTGCTCATCTTAGCTTGATGCCTGGCTTGGTAACCAAAGCTGCCTTATGCCTAGGACTCATAAAAATCAAATTAGATGAATCAAATCAAATAAAACAAAATAAAATCCAAGTAGTGCAGTGTGGGAGGAGAAAGACACCATGCTACCCATAGACCTGACCTCCAGTGCAAGGTACAGGTATTCCATAGATACCTGGCTGCCACCCATGCCACTCTGCACAGATGGAAGATGTCACCTGGGGCCCCCACAAGCCATGTGGCCAGCTTGCAGAGAGAGCCACCACAATGTGCAATTATGTCATGGACAGATTGGAGAGAACAAGATGTAGAGTAACTTGAGCATTATGAAGAGAGCTGGAACTGAAGACTCAAGGGTAGAAAGGAGTAGCCTGTTGTGAGTAGCCAGCCCTGCTACCTGGGGCCATGGTGAGATTCCAGCCTGAGCAGCTGCTGAGGACCAGGTCTGGGTCCTTGGCTAATACAGTGGCAGGAGATGGTATAGATGTCCATGTCTCACAATACCACTAGACAATATGGGGATATCACTGGTTGGGGCAGCCACTGAGGACCACGTGGATATCTAAGGGGTTGTGCAGAATTGGTCCCATCCCTCACTAGCTGTGGTACACCTATCACTGGTGCAGCACTCAGGAGATCAGATCCTGTGCCTCGCCCAGGCAGCAAGGTGAGCTAGCCCTGGCAGTGGGGGTGTGGATGTGCTGACCCCGAGGTGTTTGCCATGCGGTGGCACAAATGTAGAGATGACTCCTCCCCGAAGCCATGTCTGGCAGTCAGGAAAACTGTCCCCAGGTTTGTGAGTATAGGAGAACTAGTTCGGCTCCTCACCAGCTAGACAGCAGAGTAGACTGACCCAGGTTGGAGGGGAGCACAGGTGATCTGGCCTCTAAGGGTGACAGGTTGGAAGAGGGGGCACAACCATTTGTTTGCCTTGAGGTAGTGTGGGGGTGATGCTTTCCCCCTCCTTTGTACCTCACCACTTGTGATAGTTGGGAGAGCTAGCTCTAAAAGCATGAGAATGGGAAAGCTAGCCTTGCTCCCTCCCTGGCTTGGCTGTAGCACTCAGGAGAGCAGGCCTTGTACCTTACCTGGGCAGCACAGTAGAGCTGACCCTGATGGTAAAGGCACAGGTGAACCCATCCTCACAGGTTGCAGAACTTGGGAGAGTGGGCCCCACACTTGACTGGGTAACACAGTGGAGCTCTGGAGGTGTGAGTGTGGGTGAGCTGGCCCTGAAGGTATAAGAGCAAGAGAACTGACCCTGCTTCCTGCTGATGGTAGCATTGGGTGGCCTAGCTGGAGCAGTGCTGGAGAGCTAATGCTGGTTTTGAGGATAAGGGAGAGCCACTGACCAGCTCAGCTACCACCCAGACCCAGATCTAGGGCTCTGTGTTGGCCCCCCAGATCTATATCATCTGTGAATGGTTGGGACACCTGAAAGGGCCAGTGTTGCTGATCCAAAGGAGTGGGATCTCCGTGGCACAGGGCAACAACAGGATAACTGGGAGGAGTCCCAGGAGGATTCAATATGGATGGTGTTGTAGAAGCCAGAGACCAATGACTCCTAGCATTGAACATTTGCAAGTGAAGGGTCAGACAAAGGAATAGGCTGTGGGACACACCGTGACACACTACAGCTTCCACGATGAGATTTTTTTATGTTCTTTGTTTGTTTGGTTTTGTTTCTTTGTGTTTTTTATTTGGGGGTGGGGAGATTGTAAGAGCAAAAGTTGAATCTGAGGGATGGGAAGATGAGAAGAACTAGAGTGCATGATGGGAAACTCAAAAAGAATCAATAAGAAGTAAAAAAAAAAAGTATTTGTAAAGATATAGAACACAACACATAGTTTCCAGATGAAAAATAGAACTCAATAAGACCAGAATATATGTAAATGTTTGAAAATTTAAATGGCATGGTTTTTCTAATGAAATTGAAATTGTAAAACTTAATAGGGAAGAAAAAATAAGCTTAGAAGAAAGGAGAAATGTCAAAACTAACCTTCAAAGAGAGACACATTCAAAAATCAAAACTCACCCCTTAGGCTCTTTTGTGCTTTGAGCCCAAGTAGTAGTATTTCCTACTACTGAAACTGTTTTGCCAACAAACTAGCAAGATTTACATGTATTGACAATACTGAAATGGGCTGTATCTTAGTCAGGGTTTCTATTCCTGCACAAACATCATGACCAAGAAGCAAGTTGGGAAGGAAAGGGTTTATTCAGCTTACACTTCCATACTGCTGTTCATCACCAAGGAAGTCAGGACTGGAACTTAAGCAGGTCAGGAAGCAGGAGCTGATGCAGAGGCCATGGAGGGATGTTCTTTACTGGCTTGCTTCCCCTGGCTTGCTCAGCCTGCTCTCTTATAGAACCAAGACTACCAGCCCAGAGATGGTCCCTCCCACAAGGGGCCTTTCACCCTTGATCACTAATTGAGAAAATGCCTTACAGTAGGACCTCATTTCCTCACATGAAGCTCTTTTCTCTGTGATAACTCCAGCTGTGTCAAGTTGACACAAAACTAGCCGGTACAGGCTGTGTGAGTGCACATAGACACACAATTGCTGCTGTCCAGTTTTGTGTTGATTGTGACTATACATCCAAGTTTTTAGAAAATGGGAAATATTATTTAGCAATATATAAAAGAAACATTAAACCATAATCAGCATAATAACCATATATGTGAGAGTATTTTATCAGGTATTTTGCTAATCAAAAGATTATTCAAGGGTTCAAGCTACTTACTATTATCTTTTCTGATTAATAAACACATTTGATATATTGATTGTAACATACCACAATGGGTATAACTGATATAATAATGTATGGTGTTGGAATTTTAAATAGGTACCTACTACTTCTACTTTTAAATAACATAATTGGTTATTTAGGACCTTTGTGTTTCCAATACTGTTATTATCTGGGGTTGATATTTTGAGGTCAATACCCAGTTTTATTGGACTGTTCTGGGAAAGGGTAAATGAAAGTAGCTGTCATGATTTTTCATCAGTGGGGCATTCCCACAGAAACTAGAGCTCCTCCTTTTCTTCCAAATAGATGAGATAGGAAGGCTACAGATGGTTAGAGTAGGATAAGTGCCCTCCCTCTGTGTGTGTAAATAACGCTCTAGTAAAACCTCTCCTCCTAGTAGGGAAAGGCATTCTGGGCATATCTCAAAAACAGTTATTCCATTCCTTCTCATCCATGATCACAAGGGGATTTCTTCGGGTTCTTGTGTATAAACAGTTGCTGAGACTTTGTAATTAAAGCCTATGTTAGATTTTCCCTTAGGAATGCTTTCTCATTCATGTACCTGTTCCTAGCCTCCATCAATTTATCTGGATTACCATTCATGTAGCCTGCTTTGGGTAATCAGAATTGAGGTGTGGTTCTCTGTAGTCTTCTGTCTATTTGGAGTTCAGTGATGGCCTATTTTTCAGACCTCAACTTTCTGATGAGGTTGTTGAAGTTTGCTAAAGCTGTACGACAGTGTTTTATAAGACTTGACTCTACTTTGGCTGTACTTCTCTGTTTTAAAAACCTTAGATTGCATAGTGGCCATGCATTGATTGACTAATTCAGAATCTAGTGATTTTTTTGCATCTATGGAGTGAGCCTTTTTTGACCTAATATTCAGTCACTGGGGAGGCTCAGACTCTTGACAAGTTTCCACATGAAATCCAGTCCCACTTACAACATCGTTCTTTTCCTATCCTTGTCTTCTTAAGCCTTACTGAGTCATTGGAAAAGTTGACAGTGACATATTTTTTTGTAAAGTTACTGATTGTTACTTCAGATAATCTTCACCATCCCTGAATACCCTTTAAACCCTCCACAGCAATGATGCTCAGTTTCTGTTTCTCCAGTGAAAATTGAATACTACATCACATGTATCCTTGTTCTATTTGCAAGAGCACTGAAATAATTCACATCTGTCCAGGTTCCCCCAGACCACAGTCACTGTACATAACTTTGGTCCATCTATGTCCCTTAGGAGTGGTCATTTCCAGAAGCTGCCAATTCCAGGCTACCACACATTCTACCAACTCAACTATGGCTGTTAGAGACAGTTACAATAAATCTGCCTTTGCAGACCTTCATGATTTCTTTATGGTTCTAGAATAATTCAACATGCCAAACTATATCCACACCAACATATTTTTAAAGCTATGGAAATGGAAGTGACAGAAAATGGAAGCGAGGTTTAGAAAGAGTCCAATTGGGTGCACCTCACACAGTTTGGTTTGTTCAAATAGGGTATGAGAATTTTCTGATTATGACGGAAGGAGATGTAACTATTTGCAGAGATTAGGCAACAGACTGTTTACACAATGAATTAGATTATAGTATACTGTGTTCAGGGACAGCTTCAAGTCAAGCTTGATACACATCTAGACAACCATAGGCCAAACTTAATATCATAGAAAAACACAGTCCTTTTCCCTGTGACAAAATTTTTGATGCTAATAGATTTTACATTAGTGTCATAGATAGAGTTTTCTACCAGGCATAGATTCATTATTATCTGAGCCTAGGGGTGGATAGAGAGGAGACTCTCTTTTGCTCTTTTGTGTAGCTTGTAGACTCTTCCAAGTTTTGTAGCTAGCTACCTTCTACTAGGTAATGACACTGTGGTGGTCTGAATATGTTTAGCTCATGGGAATTGGCACTATTTAGGAGGTGTGACTTCATTGGAAGAGGCATAGACTTGTTAGAGGAAATGTGTCACTGTGGAGGTGTGGCTTTGAGGTCTCATATATATGATCAGATCTGGTCAGGGTGACCTTCTGGCTGCTTGAAGAAAACAGTCTATTCCTGACTGCCATCAGATCAAGATGTAGAACTCTTGGCTCCTTCAAGTCTGCCTGCAGGATGCCATGCTTCCCACTACAATGATAATGGACTTAACCTTTGAAACTGTAATCTAGCCCCAAGGAAATGTTGTCTTTATAAGAGTTGCCTTGGCCATGATGTCCCTTCACAGCAATGAAACCCTAACTAAGACAACACTATACAGGAAAAATTCTCTCCAAAAATAACAGGCAGCTCTAGTATCTGAATGGATGGACTCAACTCATTTGTTACTTTGTATGTTCTTCACTTTTCAGACATTTGTCTCCCTGTTATTTAGGAATTTTTGAGTTTATACACAAAAAAGCATAAGATGTAAACTACATTTCAGTCATCGTTTGATCTTTGACATCTTCTGCTGTTCATGCCCTATGATAGGTGACCAAAAATATTTTGAGTGAATGATGTTGACAAGATGTTTCAATTTCCAAAGTAGAAACACTGATTTGCATGTATAAAACAAAAGAAAAAATAGCATACACCATGGAGTGCTAATTAATGTTCACCCTCATCCTACATTTCAATCATTTTAGGATTAACTTTGGGATTAGTAATAAAATTTGGATACATTCTCCCTAGGAACGTTACTCAAAAAGATTCAATTCTCTAAGTCAAACAGGTTCCACATGAAGAATTTTAATCCTGTCCTCCAAGGAATTAGTTCACGAATTGCACGATTTTTGCTAAATGAATTATAAATAAGCCTCCAAAGCAAAACTAATTTACTTCTCTGCAGTATTCAGGGCTTCTATTAGTCTCCTTCCAACATTAAAAATATTAATTTGCTAGATCATATTTTTCTCACAAGATAAACATGTCAGTGCTGCACTCTCTGAGGTCTACATAGTTCTGTAATTGCAAAGCACACTGGTAAGCCATTTCAGTCATGTGTGCATTCAGTATAATTCACCAAAAATATATTCTACTTATCTTCATCAGCAGTAACTGATCATAAAGCGTTTTGAAAAAGAATAAATAATAGCTGATCCTATAGGTTATTCTCCAAGTAGAATGCTATTTAATTTGTATATATGTTTTCATCTAGACATTTTTTTTATCATGAGATTTTTATCAGCATTGTCACTTTAAAGCCTTTTGATAAATTTTGGCTTAGAGAAAAAAGTATGTTTATTATATTTTTTAAAAAATGACATGAATTTAAGATTTGATGTTTTTAAATGTTTGTACCTTACTCAATATACTTGTAATGCAAATTCTCATTTTCTTGCTTTTTGGTAATGATAGAAGAGCTGGATTAGGGATTTGGTTCAATAAAGACCATCAAAATGTATGTACAAAGAACCAAATGTATGTGATGCAGTGAAAGTAATTATGAATCGTGTTCCTGCCATAGCTTTGCACAACTGAAAGAAGAATGAGTCTTTTCTTTCTTCAATGTGCTGTGCTGAGAGAATTCTTATCTGAGGAGGCCAAGGAACAGCTGTTTGCTGATGGATCACAGCAGGAGAGTAAACAGAGCCGTCTGGTCAGAGGAAATTTTTCACTCCCGTGCAACTTGTTACCTCAATATTTTTGCCTTCTGTTGTGGATTGTGAAATGTGTGTGTGAGAGTAAACACAAGGCAATCACCCTTCCTCTCTCTGCATGAGAAACAGCACTTCAAGTCATATTAGTGATTCATATATTCTGAACACCGTGCGACGCAATTCTTTATCGGATAAAATGAGTCTAAAATAGGAACATGATTTGGGTTTACTCTCCTCATTAATCAAAGGAACAACATATTAAGATGGGAATATTTCTTTCAAACAAGTCATCCCGATTTGCCTGTTCCAGTGGTCGCTTGTTTTGCAGCACACCAATCACTACATGCCATCCATAATTACATTTTAATAATAATCAAGATGACAGATGAATAAGTCACTGGAGCAGGGAATGGAAAGGATTGAAAGAAAGCAGGTTTTCAGGAGTTTAAATATGTCAAAGAAGTCATGTGTAGAAGAAAACCAGCAAATGAACAAAAAAGAACCTTAGCAGAAACGACAGTCGCTGGATCTGACAACTGGGTGAGTTTTGGTAGAATAGCAGCTATGTTAGGAAATACATTAGGAGAGGTACATATTGATTACCATTTATTTTGAGCCTTCAAACTCTACTTAGAATTCTGTTTCACATACATAGGGAGGTATGCATTTCTTTGGATTTGGGAAGTACTTGAAACAATCCCTATGGTATTGTAAAAATTTTTCTGCTTGGAAGTTAGATTAGGGTTTCAGAGCATGATAAGAAATTTTTATTCTTTGTGAGATAATTGCAAATTTGGGGTGTATAATTATTTATACTATATGTAAAGATGTTAATAAGACAAATAATGTTGAAGATGTATCTTATATATAAAGTATTGTATATAAGATACAATGTTGGTTTACCTTCAATGGTATGTATGTCTCTTTTCTTTTTTCTTGATTATGCAAATGAACAAACAAATGGTACATGTGCTATAGACACACTAGTGAAGAGAGTTAATATAAACTCACAGCATAAATGATATTAAGGGCACATAATGATCCCTGTACCATCCTGATGCTATGCTTGCAAGATACTGATTTGTTTCCTGAGCCAAAGACCACTTCTCAAACAAACAGAAAGAATACAATTCCTAACATAGCAATAATAATAACTATAATAATATTTTCAATTCTTTTTTTGTGAGACAGGGTTTCTGTTCTGGGACTCACTATGTAGACCAGGCTGGCCTGGAACTCTGAGGTCTGCTTGCCTATGCCTCCCGAGTGCTGGGATTAAAGGTGTTAGCCACCACTGCCTGGTTGTTTCCAATTCTTTTTAAAATTAGGGCTGTGAAGATGTTGTCAGGGAAAAGTCTTGCCTTACCTCTTTATACAAGCAAAAAGATATACAAATGCACAAAAATAGTCTTGGCATTATTAATCAATATATGAGGGACAATGGTTCTTAAGTGATGAGGAACAAATGATCTGGGCCCAGGCTACCTTCTTGAAGAGAGTTTTCATGACATGGACCAGTGAATCAAAAGCCAGATAGATCCCAGAAGACTTCCCAAGTTGAAGAGATGGAGCAGATGAACAAATCAGCTGGAGATGACAGGACAGCATACTGGAGAGGTGATACTAAACCAGAGAAATAAAAATTAAGTGCAAAATCTCCAACTACAGGGCTGAGAACAGGTATCCTCACAAGTGAACTAGAGAAGCTAGCCATTCACTGAAAATTGGCTAAGCCCACAGAAGGAATTTGCATCACCAGTGAGGAAAAATCAACCTTAGCCTAAAAGCTTTTCTGAACATGCTTAGCATATTTTAATTACAATGCAGGAAAAAAAGGCCAAGCTCTTTCTAAGAAACTCAGCTGCAGCAGAACAACAACAACAACAACAAAAAACACAAAATATTTATAAAGAGAATGAAATAATGGAAGATAATCCAAAAGTTATCAAACTACTCCCCTCAAGGCTCAGGAGTCTATCCAGAAGGGGGCGCTCCAGAGCAACAGTGTCTGGCAGACAGAACATGGCTGATGCGGGTATAATTCATAGAGACAGTGTCAGCACACATAAAACATGCACAGGTTCTTGGCAGACAAGGTCCCAGCACTGAGAGTGAGAAGTGGACAAAGGCTCCCACTCCTACCAAGAAGCTGTCAGCAACTGATACCCACTGGGAAAGGAAAACTCAGTATCATTGCATCTATCAACCACATTTCAGGGCAGGTACCGTGGCCAGTAGTTGGCAAACACAAAATGAACTTAATGGTATTTTTGTGGATTTTTTTGTTGTTTCATTTCACTTTGATTTTTTTCAGGGGCAGGCATTTATTTATTTATTTGTTTGTTTGTTTATTTAATTATTTTCCCCTTGTCTAACTGGTCTTTTGCCCGTTTTGACTTTACTTCTAATGTTTTGGTTCTTGCTTTTTCCTTTTGTTTTTGTTTTTTTCTTTTTGGTTTGTTTTTCTTTCTTTATTAGAGAGTATTAGAGAGAGAGAGAGAGAGAGAGAGAGAGAGAGAGAGAGAGAGAGAACTCATACAGTTTTGTGGGTAGGGAGGATCTAGGAAGAGTCTGGGTGAGAAGAAAAACATGATCAACATAGATTCTTTTTTTTTGTTTTCTTAGATATTTTCTTTATTTACATTTCAGTTTTTTCCTTCAAAAATTCCCTGTCTCCTCCCCTCGTGTTCACTAACCCAGCCACTCCCACTTCCTGGTACTGGCATTCCCCTACACTGGGGCAACTTGTCTACACAGGACCAATGACCTCTCCTCCCACTGATGAATGACAAGGCAATCCTCTGCTACATATGCATCTGGAGCCATGGGTCCCTCCATGTGTAGTCTTTGGCTGGTGGTTAAGTACCTGGGAGTTCTGGGGGTTCTGGTTGGTTAATATTGTTGTTCCTCCTATGGGGCTACAAACCCCTTCAGCTCCTTGGGTCCTTTCTCTAGCTCCTCCATTTGGGACCCTGTATTAAACCAATGGCTGGCTCAGAGTATCCACCTCTGTATTTGTCAGGCACTGGCAGAGCCTCTCAGGATACAGCTATATCAGGCTCCTGTCAGAAAACACTTACTGGGATTCACAATAGTGTCTGGGTTTTGTGACTTTATATGGAATGGATCCCTAGGCGGGGCAGTCTCTGGATGACCTTTCTTTTAATCTCTGTTCCACACTTTGTCTCTGCATTTCCTCCCATGGGTATTTTCATACCCCTTCTAAAAAAGACTGAAGTATCCACACTTTGGACTGCCTTCCTCTTGAGCTTCATGTGGTCTGGGAATTGTATCTTGGGTATTCCGAGCTTCTGGGTTAATATCCACTTATCAGTAAGTGCATACCATGTGTGTTCTTTTGTGATTGGGTTACCTTACTCAGGATGATTTACTCTAGTTCCATCCATTTGCCTAAGAATCTCATGAAGTCATTGTTTTTAATAGCTGATTAGTACTCCATTGCGTAAATGTACCACATTTTCTGTATCCATTCCTCTGTTGAGGGGCATCTGGGTTCTTTCCAGCTTCTGGCTATTATAAATAAGGCTGCTATAAACATAGTGGAGCACGTGTCCTAATTACAAGTTGGAACATCTTCTGGACATATGCCCAGGAGAGGTATTGCGGGATCCTCTGGTAGTACTCTGTCCAATTTTCTGAGGAACCTCCAGAATGATTTCCAGAGTGGTTGTACGAGCTTGCAATCCCACCAACAATGGAGGAGTGTTCCTCTTTCTCCACATCCTCACCAGCATCTGCTGTCACCTGAATTTTTGATCTTAGCCATTCTGGCTGGTGTGAGGTGGAATCTCAGGGTTGTTTTGATTTGCATTTCCCTGATGATTAAGGATGTTGAACATTTTTTCAGGTGTTTCTCAGCCATTCGGTATTCCTCGGTTGAGAATTCTTTGTTTAACTCTGCACCCCATTTTTTAATAGGGTTATTTGATTTTCTGGAGTCCATCTTCTTGACTTCTTTATATATATTGAATATTACTCCCATATCTGATTTAGGATTGGTAAAGATGCTTTCCCAATCTGTTCGTGGCCTTTTTGTTTTATTGACGGTGTCTTTTGCCTTACAGAAGCTTTGCAGTTTTATGAGGTCCCATTTGTAGATTCTCCATCTTACAGCACAAGACAGTGCTGTTCTGTTCAGGAATTTTTCCCCTGTGCCCATATCTTTGAGGCTTTTCCCCACTTTCTCCATTTGTTGAAAATGCTGTCTTTTTTCTACTGGATGGTTTTAGCTCCCTTGTCAAAGATCAAGTGACCATAGGTATGTGGGTTCATTTTTCAATCTTCAATTCTATCCCATTGATCTACCTGTCTGTCCTTGTACCAGTACCATGCAGGGTTTTTTTTTTTTTTTTTTTTTTTTTTTTTTTTTTTTTTTTTTTTTTATCACAATTGCTCTGTAGTACAGCCTGAGGTCAGGCCTGGTGATTCCCCCAGAGGTTCTTTTATTGTTGAGAATAGGTTTTGCTATCCTAGGTTTTTTGTTATTCCAGATGAATTTGCAAATTACCCTTTCTAACTCAGTGAAGAATTGAGTTGGAATTTTGATGGGGATTGAATTGGATCTGTAAATTACTTTTGACAGGATAGCCATTTTGACTATATTAATCCTGTCAATCGATGAGCATGGTAGATCTTTCCATCTTCTGAGATCTTCAATTTCTTTCTTCAGAGGCTGGAGTTCTTGTTATACAGATCTTTCACTTCCCTATTTAGAGTCACACCAAGGTATTTTATATTATTTGTGACTATTATAAAGGGTGTTGCTTTCCTAATTTCTTTCTCAGCCTGTTTATCCTTTGTATAGAGAAAGGCCACTGATTTGTTTGAGTCAATTTTATATCCACCGAAGCTGTTTATGAGGTTTAGGAGTTCTCTGGTGGAATTTTTAGGGTCACATAAACTATCATATTATCTGCAAAAAGTTATATTTTGACTTCTTCCTTTCCAATTTGTATCCCCTTGATTTCTTTTTGTTGTCGAATTGCTCTGGCTAGGACCTCAAGTACTATATTCAATAGGTAGGGACAAAGTGGGCAGTCTTGTCTAGTACCTGATTTTAGTGGGATTGCTTCCAGCTTCTCTCCATTTAGTTTGATGTTGGCTACTGGTTTGCGATAGATTGCTTTTACTATGTTTAGGTGTGGGCCTTGAATTCCTGATCTTTCCATGACTTTTATCATGAATGGGTGTTGGATTTCTCAAATGCTTTCTCAGCATCTAACCAGATGATCATGTGCTTTTTGTCTTTGAGTTTGTTTATATATTGGATTACAATGGTGAATTTCCATATATTAATCCATCCCTGCATTCCTGGAATGAAGCCTACTTGATCATGATGGATGATTGTTTTGATGTGTTCTTGGATTCAGTTTGCAAGAATTTTATTTAGTATTTTTGCATCAATATTCATAAGGGAAATTGGTCTGAAGTTCTCTTTCTGTGTTGGGTCTTTATATAATTTAGGTATCAGAGTAATTGTGGCTTCATAGAATGAATTGGATAGAGTACCTTCTCTTTCTATTTTGCGGAATAGTTTAAGGAGAATTAGAATTAGGTCTTCTCTGAAGGTCTAATAGAACTCTGCACTAAACCCATCTGGTCCTGGGCTTTTTTTTGTTTAGGAGACTATTTATGACTGCTTCTATTTCTTTAAGGGATATAGGACGGTTTCGATCATTAATCTGATCCTGATTTAACTTTGGTACCTCGTACCTGTCTAGGAATTTGTCCATTTTATCCAGATTTACCAGTTTTGTTGAGTATAGCTCTTTGTAGTAGGATCCGATGATGTTTTGGACTTCCTGTTGTTCTGTCTCCCTTTTCATTTCTGATTTTATTAATTAGGATACTGTCCCTGTTCCTTCTAGTTAGTCTGGCTAAGGGTTTATCGATCTAGTTGATTTTCTCAAAAAAAAAAAAACAAAAAACAAAAAACAAAAAACAGGTCCTAGTTTGGTTGATTCTTTGAATAGTTCTTTTTCTTTCTACTTGGTTGATTTCAGTCCAGAGTTTGATTATTTCCTGCCATCTACTCCTCTTGGGTGTATTTGCTTCCTTTTGTTCTAGAGCTTTTAGGTGTGCTGTTAAGCTGCTAGTGTATTCTTGCTCTAATTTCTTTTTGGAGGTACTCAGTTGTGTGAGTTTTCCTCTTAGGACTGCTTTCATTGTGTCCCACAAGTTTGGGTATGTTGTGGCTTCATTTTCATTAAATGCTAAAAAGTCTTTAATTTATTTCTTTATTCCTTCCTTGACCAATTATCATTGAGTAGAGTGTTGTTCAGCTTCCACATGAATGTTGGCTTTCTATTATTTATGTTGTTATTGAAGATCAACCTTTGTTCATGGTGATTTGATAGGATGCATGGGATAATTTCAAAATTTTTTTTTATCTGTTGAGGACTGTTTTGTGAGCAATTATATGGTCAATTTTGGAGAAGGTACCATGAGGTTCTGAGAAGAAAGTATATCATTTTGTTTTAGGATAAAATGTTCTGTAGATATCTGTTAAGTCCATTTGCTTCATAACTTCTGTTAGTTTCGCTGTGTCTCTGTTTAGTTTCTGTTTCTAGGATCTGCCCATTGATGAGAGTGGAGTGTTGAAGTCTCCCACTATTATTGTGTGAGGTGCAATGTATGGTTTGAGCTTTAGTAAAGTTTCTTTAATGAATGTGGCTGCCCTTGCATTTGGAGCATAGATATTCAGAATTGAGAGTTTCTCTTGGAAGATTTTACCTTTGATAAGTATGAAGTGCCCCTCCTTGTCTTTTTTCATAACTTTGGCTTGGAAGTCGATTTTATTTGGTATTAGAATGGCTACTCCAACTTGTTTCTTCAGACTATTTGCTTGGAAAATTGTTTTCCAGCCTTTCACTCTGAGGTAGTATCTGTGTTTTTCCCTGAAGTGGGTTTCCTGTAAGCAGCAGAATGTTGGGTCCTGTTTGTGTAGCCAGTCTGTTAGTCTATGTCTTTTTATTGGGGGAATTGAGTCCATTGCATTGATATTAAGAGATATTAAGGAAAAGTAATCATTGCTTCTTATTATTTTTGTAGTTAGAGTTGGGCTTCTGTTCTTGTGGTTGCCTTCTTTTAGGTTTGTTGAAGGATTACTTTCTTGCATTTTCAAGGGCATAACTTACTTCTGTTGGTGTTTTCCCTTTATTATCCTTTGAAGGTTTGGATTTGTGGAAAGATATTGTGTGAATTTGGTTTTGTCATGGAATACTTTGGTTTCTCCATCTATGGTAATTGAGAGTTTGACTGGGTATAGTAGCCTGGGCTGGCATTTGTGTTGTCTTAGGGTCTGTATAATATCTGTTCAGGAATCTTCTGATTTCATAGTCTCAGGTAAGAACTCTGGTATAATTTTAATAGGTATGCCTACATATATTACTTGACCTTTTTCCCTTAATACTTTTAATATTCTATCTTTATTTAGTGCATTTGTTGTCCTGATTATTTTGTGTGGAGGAATTTCTTTTCTCGTTCAATCTATTTGGAGTTCTGTAGACTTCTTGTATGTGCATGGGCATCTCTTTCTTTAGACTTGGGAAGTTTTCTTCTATAATTTTGTTGAAGATATTTACTGGCCCTTTAAGTTGAAAATCTTCATTCTCATCTACTCCTATTATCTGTAGGTTTGGTCTTCTCATTGTGTTTTGGATTTCCTGGATGTTTTGAGTTAGGATCTTTTTGCATTTTGCATTTTCTTTGATTGTTGTGTCCATGTTCCCTATGGAATCTCCTTCACCTGTGATTTTCTCTTCCATCTCTTGTATTCTGTTGCTGATGCTCACATCTATGTTTCCTGATTTCTTTCCTAGAGTTTCTATCTCCAGAGTTGTCTCCCTTTGGGTTTTCGTCATTGTTTCTACTTCCATATTTACATCTTGGATGGTTTTGTTCAATTCCTTCACCTGTTTGTGTTTTCTTGTGCTCTCTTTTATTTAAGTGAGTTATTAATGACCTTCTTAAAATCCTCTACCAGCATCATGCGATATGATTTTAAATCTGAATCTTGCTTTTCACGTGTGTTGTGGTATCCAGGACTAGCTGTGGTGGGATTGCTGGGTTGTGATAATGCTGAGTGGTCTTGGTTTCTGTTAGTAAGATTGTTACAGTTGCCTTTCGCCATTTGGTAATCTCTGGTGTTAGTCATTATTGTTGTCTCTGGCTGGAGCTTGTTCCTCCTGTGATTCTGTTAGCCTCTGTCAGCCCCCCTGGGAGTCCAACTCTCCTGAGTCTCAGTGGTCAGAGTACTCTCTGCTGGCAACTGTGCAGAGGTCTTTTTTTTTCCCATTTTTTATTAGGTATTTAGCTCATTTACATTTCCAATGCTATACCAAAAGCCCCCCATACCCACCCACCCCCACTCCCCTACCCACCCACTCCCCCTTTTTGGCCCTGGTGTTCCCCTGTACTGGGGCATGTAAAGTTTGTGTGTCCAATGGGCCTCTCTTTCCAGTGATGGCCGACTAGGCAATCTTTTGATACATATGCAGCTAGAGTCAAGAGCTCCGGGGTACTGGTTAGTTCATAATGTTGTTCCACGTATAGGGTTGCAGATCCCTTTAGCTCCTTGGGTTCTTTCTCTAGCTCCTCCATTGGGAGCCCTGTGATCCATCCATTAGCTGACTGTGAGCATCCACTTCTGTGTTTTCTAGGCCCCGGCATAGTCTCACAAGAGACAGCTACATCTGGGTCCTTTCGATAAAATCTTGCTAGTGTATGCAATGGTGTCAGCGTTTGGATGGTGATTATGGGGTGGATCCTTGGTTATGGCAGTCTCTACATGGTCCATCCTTTCATCTCAGCTCCAAACTTTGTCTCTGTAACTCCTTCCAAGGGTGTTTTGTTCCCACTTCTAAGGAGGGGCATAGTGTCCAAACTTCAGTCTTCATTTTTTTTGAGTTTCATGTGTTTAGGAAATTGTATCTTATATCTTGGGTATCCTAGGTTTTGGGCTAATATCCACTTATCAGTGAGTACATATTGTATGAGTTCCTTTTTGAATGTGTTACCTCATTCAGGATGATGCCCTCCAGGTCCATCCATTTGGCTAGGAATTTCATAAATTCATTCTTTTTAATAGCTGAGTAGTACTCCATTGTGTAGATGTACCACATTTTCTGTATCCATTCCTCTGTTGAGGGGCATCTGGGTTCTTTCCAGCTTCTGGCTATTATAAATAAGGCTGCTATGAACATAGTGGAGCATGTGTCCTTCTTACCAGTTGGGGCATCTTCTGGATATATGCCCAGGAGAGGTATTGCTGAATCCTCCGGTAGTACTATGTCCAATTTTCTGATTAACCACCAGACTGATTTCCAGAGTGGTTGTACAAGCCTGCAATCCCACCATCAATGAAGGAGTGTTCCTCTTTCTCCACATCCACGCCAGCATCTGTTGTCACCTGAATTTTTGATGTTAGCCATTCTGACTGGTGTGAGGTGGAATCTCAGGGTTGTTTTGATTTGCATTTCCCTGATGATTAAGGATGTTGAACATTTTTTCAGGTGCTTCTCTTCCATTCAGTATTCCTCGGGTGAGAATTCTTTGTTCAGTTCTGAGCCCCATTTTTTAATGGGGATATTTGATTTTCTGAAGTCCACCTTCTTGAGTTCTTTATATATGTTGGATATTAGTCCCCTATCTGATTTAGGATAGGTAAAGATCCTTTCCCAATCTGTTGGTGGTCTTTTTGTCTTATTTTTTTTTTTTTTTTTCCATTTTTTATTAGGTATTTAGCTCATTTACATTTCCAATGCTATACCAAAAGTCCCCCTTACCCACCCACCCCCACTCCCCTACCCACCCACTCCCCCCCTTTGGCCCTGGCGTTCCCCTGTACCGGGGCACACAAAGTCTGCGTGTCCAATGGGCCTCTCTTTCCAGTGATGGCCGACTAGGCCATCTTTTGATACATATGCAGCTAGAGTCAAGAGCTCAGGGGTACTGGTTAGTTCATAATGTTGTTCCACCTATAGGGTTGAAGATCCCTTTAGCTCCTTGGGTACTTTCTCTAGCTCCTCCATTGGGAGCCCTGTGATCCATCCATTAGCTGACTGTGAGCATCCACTTCTGTGTTTGCTAGGCCCCGGCATAGTCTCACAAGAGACAGCTACATCTGGGTCCTTTCGATAAAATCTTGCTAGTATATGCAATGGTGTCAGCGTTTGGATGCTGATTATGGGGTGGATCCCTGGATATGGCAGTCTCTACATGGTCCATCCTTTCATCTCAGCTCCAAACTTTGTTTCTGTAACTCCTTCCATGGGTGTTTTGTTCCCACTTCTAAGGAGGGGCATAGTGTCCACACTTCAGTCTTCATTTTTCTTGAGTTTCATGTGTTTAGGAAATTGTATCTTATATCGTGGGTATCCTAGGTTTTGGGCTAGTATCCACTTATCAGTGAGTACATATTGTGTGAGTTCCTTTGTGATTGTGTTACCTCACTCAGGATGATGCTCTCCAGGTCCATCCATTTGGCTAGGAATTTCATAAATTCATTCTTTTTAATAGCTGAGTAGTACTCCATTGTGTAGATGTACCACATTTTCTGTATCCATTCCTCTGTTGAGGGGCATCTGGGTTCTTTCCAGTTTCTGGCTATTATAAATAAGGCTGCTATGAACATAGTGGAGCATGTGTCCTTCTTACCAGTTGGGGCTTCTTCTGGATATATGCCCAGGAGAGGTATTGCTGGATCCTCCGGTAGTACTATGTCCAATTTTCTGAGGAACCGCCAGACTGATTTCCAGAGTGGTTGTACAAGCCTGCAATCCCACCAACAATGGAGGAGTGTTCCTCTTTCTCCACATCCTCGCCAGCATCTGCTGTCACCTGAATTTTTGATCTTAGCCATTCTCACTGGTGTGAGGTGGAATCTCAGGGTTGTTTTGATTTGCATTTCCCTGATGATTAAGGATGTTGAACATTTTTTCAGGTGCTTCTCTGCCATTCGGTATTCCTCAGGTGAGAATTCTTTGTTCAGTTCTGAGCCCCATTTTTTAAGGGGGTTATTTGATTTTCTGAGGTCCACCTTCTTGAGTTCTTTATATATGTTGGATATTAGTCCCCTATCTGATTTAGGATAGGTAAAGATCCTTTCCCAGTCTGTTGGTGGTCTTTTTGTCTTATAGACAGTGTCTTTTGCCTTGCAGAAACTTTGGAGTTTCATTAGGTCCCATTTGTCAATCCTCGATCTTACAGCACAAGCCATTGCTGTTCTGTTCAGGAATTTTTCCCCTGTGCCCATATCTTCAAGGCTTTTCCCCACTTTCTCCTCTATAAGTTTCAGTGTCTCTGGTTTTATGTGAAGTTCCTTGATCCACTTAGATTTGATCTTAGTACAAGGAGATAAGTATGGATCGATTCGCATTCTTCTACATGATAACAACCAGTTGTGCCAGCACCAATTGTTGAAAATGCTGTCTTTCTTCCACTGGATGGTTTTAGCTCCCTTGTCAAAGATCAAGTGACCATAGGTGTGTGGGTTCATTTCTGGGTCTTCAATTCTATTCCATTGGTTACTTGTCTGTCTCTATACCAGTACCATGCAGTTTTTATCACAATTGCTCTGTAGTAAAGCTTTAGGTCAGGCATGGTGATTCCAACAGAGGTTCTTTTATCCTTGAGAAGAGTTTTTGCTATCCTAGTTTTTTTGTTATTCCAGATGAATTTGCAAATTGCTCCTTCTAATTCGTTGAAGAATTGAGTTGGAATTTTGATGGGGATTGCATTGAATTTGTAGATTGCTTTTGGAAAGATAGCCATTTTTACAATGTTGATCCTGCCAATCCATGAGCATGGGAGATCTTTCCATCTTCTGAGATCTTCTTTAATTTCTTTCTTCAGAGACTTGAAGTTTTTATCATACAGATCTTTCACTTCCTTAGTTAGAGTCATGCCGATATATTTTATATTATTTGCGACTATTGAGAAGGGTGTTGTTTCCCTAATTTCTTTCTCAGCCTGTTTATTCTTTGTGTAGAGAAAGGCCATTGACTTGTTTGAGTTTATTTTATATCCAGCTACTTCACCGAAGCTGTTTATCAGGTGGAATTTTTAGGGTGATTTATATATACTATCATATCATCTGCAAAAAGTGATATTTTGACTTCCTCTTTTCCAATTTGTATCCCCTTGATCTCCTTTTGTTGTCGAATTGCTCTGGCTAATACTTCCAGTACTATGTTGAAAAGGTAGGGAGAAAGTGGGCAGCCTTGTCTAGTCCCTGATTTTAGTGGGATTGCTTCCAGCTTCTCTCCATTTACTTTAATGTTGGCTACTGGTTTGCTGTAGATTGCTTTTATCATGTTTAGGTATGGGCCTTGAATTCCTGATCTTTCCAAAACTTTTATCATGAATGGGTGTTGGATCTTGTCAAATGCTTTTTCTGTATCTAATGAGATGATCATGTGGTTTTTGTCTTTGAGTTTGTTTATGTTATGGATTACATTGATGGATTTTCGTATATTAAACCATCCCTGCATACCTGGAATAAAACCTACTTGGTCAGGATGGATGATTGCTTTAATGTGTTCTTGGATTCGGTTAGTGAGAATTTCATTGAGGATTTTTGCATCGATATTCATAAGAGAAATTTGTCTGAAGTTCTCTATCTTTGTTGGATCTTTCTGTGGTTTAGGTATCAGAGTAATAGTGGCTTCATAAAGTGAGTTGGGTAGAGTACCTTCTACTTCTATTTTGTGAAATAGTTTGTGCAGAACTGGAATTAGATCTTCTTTGAAGGTCTGATAGAACTCTGCACTAAACCCATCTGGTCCTGGGCTTTTTTTGGCTGGGAGACTATTAATAACTGCCTCTATTTCCTTAGGTGATATGGGACTGTTTAGATGGTCAACTTGATCCTGATTCAACTTTGGTACCTGGTATCTGTCCAGAAATTTGTCCATTTCATCCAGGTTTTCCAGTTTTGTTGAGTATAGCCTTTTGTAGAAGGATCTGATGGTGTTTTGGATTTCTTCAGGATCTATTGTTATGTCTCCCTTTTCATTTCTGATTTTGTTAATTAGGATTTTGTCCCTGTGCCCTCTAGTGAGTCTAGCTAAGGGTTTATCTATCTTGTTGATTTTCTCAAAGAACCAACTCCTCGTTTGGTTAATTCTTTGAATAGTTCTTCTTGTTTTCACTTGGTTGATTTCACCCCTGAGTTTGATTATTTCCTGCCGTCTACTCCTCTTGGTTGAATTTGCTTCCCATTTTTCTAGAGCTTTTAGATGTGTTGTCAAGCTGTTAGTATGTGCTATCTCCCATTTCTTCTTGGAGGCACTCAGAGCTATGAGTTTCCCTCTTAGAAATGCTTTCATTGTGTCCCATAGGTTTGGGTACGTTGTGGCTTCATTTTCATTAAACTCTAAAAAGTCTTTAATTTCTTTCTTTATTCCTTCCTTGACCAAGGTATCATTGAGAAGAGTGTTGTTCAGTTTCCACGTGAATGTTAGCTTTCCATTATTTATGTTGTTATTGAAGATCAGTCTTAGGCCATGGTGGTCTGATAGGATACATGGGACAATTTCAATATTTTTGTATCTGTTGAGGCCTGTTTTGTGACCAATTATATGGTCAATTTTGGAGAAGGTCCCGTGAGGCGCTGAGAAGAAGGTATATCATTTTGTTTTAGGATAAAATGTTCTGTAGATATCTGTCAGGTCCATTTGTTTCATCACTTCTGTTAGTTTCACTGTATCCTTGTTTAGTTTCTGTTTCCACGATCTGTCCATTGATGAAGTGGTGTGTTGAAGTCTCCCACTATTATTGTGTGAGGTGCAATGTGTGCTTTGAGCTTTACTAAAGTGTCTTTAATGAGTATGGCTGCCCTTGCATTTGGAGCGTAGATATTCAGAATTGAGAGTTCCTCTTGGAGGATTTTACCTTTGATGAGTATGAAGTGTCCCTCCTTGTCTTTTATAATAACTTTGGGTTGGAAGTCGATTTTATCCGATATTAGAATGGCTACTCCAGCTTGTTTCTTCAGACCATTTGCTTGGAAAATTGTTTTCCAGCCTTTCACTCTGAGGTAGTGTCTGTCTTTTTCCCTGAGATGGGTTTCCTGTAAGCAGCAGAATTTTGGGTCCTGTTTGTGTAGCCAGTCTGTTAGTCTATGTCTTTTTATTGGGGAGTTGAGTCCATTGATATTAAGAGATATTAAGGAAAAGTAATTGTTGCTTCCTTTTATTTTTGTTGTTAGAGTTGCCATTCTGTTCTTGTGGATGCCTTCTTTTTGGTTTGTTGAGGGATTACTTTCTTGCTTGTTCTAGGGCGTGATTTCTGTCCTTGTATTGCTTCTTTTCTGTTATTATCCTTTGAAGGGCTGGATTCGTGGAAAGATATTGTATGAACTTGGTTTTGTCGTGGAATACTTTGGTTTCTCCATCTATGGTAATTGAGAGTTTGGCCGGGTATAGTAGCCTGGGCTGGCATTTGTGTTCTCTTAGTGTCCGTATAACATCTGTCCAGGCTCTTCTGGCTTTCATAGTCTCTGGTGAAAAGTCTGGTATAATTCTGATAGGCCTTCCTTTATATGTTACTTGATCTTTCTCCCTTACTGCTTTTAATATTCTATCTTTATTTAGTGCATTTGTTGTTCTGATTATTATGTGTGGGGAGGAATTTCTTTTCTGGTCCAATCTATTTGGAGTCCTGTAGGCTTCTTGTATGATCATGGGCATCTCTTTCTTTATGTTTGGGAAGTTTTCTTCTATTATTTTTTTGAAGATATTAGCTGGCCCTTTAAGTTCAAAATCTTTATTCTCATCAATTCCTATTATCCGTAGGTTTGGTCTTCTCATTGTGTCCTGGATTTCCTGGATGTTTTGAGTTAGGATCCTTTTGTATTTTGTATTTTCTTTTACTGTTGTGTCGATGTTCTCTATGGAATCTTCTGCACCTGAGATTCTCTCTTCCATTTCTTGTATTCTGTTGCTGATGCTCACATCTATGGTTCCAGATCTCTTTCCTAGGGTTTCTATCTCCAGCGTTGCCTCACTTTGGGTTTTCTTTATTGTGTCTACTTCCCTTTTTAGTTCTAGTATGGTTTTGTTCATTTCCATCACCTTTTTGGATGTGTTTTCCTGTTTTTCTTTAAGGACTTCTACCTGTTTGGTTGTGTTTTCCTGCTTTTCTTTAAGGGCCTGTAACTCTTTAGCAGTGCTCTCCTGTAATTCTTAAAGTGACTTATGAAAGTCCTTTTTGATGTCCTCTATCATCATCATGAGAAATGTTTTTAAATCTGGGTCTAGATTTTCGGTTGTGTTGGGGTGCCCAGGACTAGGTGGGGTGGGAGTGCTGCGTTCTGATGATGGTGAGTGGTCTTGATTTCTGTTAGTAGGATTCTTATGTTTGCCTTTCGCGATCTGGTAATCTCTGAAGCTAGCTGTTATAGTTGTCTCTGTTAAGAGCTTGTTCTTCAGGTGACTCTGTTAGCCTCTATAAGCAGACCTGGGAGGGAAGCACTCTCCTTAGTTTCAGTGGGCAGAGTATTCTCTGCAGGCAAGCTCTCTTCTTGCAGGGAAGGTACCCAGATATCTGGTGTTCGAACCGGACTCCTGGCAGAAGTTGTGTTCCACTCACCAGAGGTCTTAGGATCCTGTGGGGAATCCTGTGTGGGCCCTTGCGGGTGTCAGGCGACTCCGCTGGCAAGGTACCCCAGTACTCCAGTGGAGCGAATGGGCTTGTGCCCCAGGTCAGGCCAGGGTAGTCTGCTTCCCTATTTACCGCAGTCTCAGGTTCCGCGAGATTGGGTTGGGGCAGACGCTGTGTTCCACTCACCAGGGGTCTTAGAATTCCGTGTGGAATCCTGTGTGGGCCCTCGCGGGTGTTGGGCGACTCTGCTGGCAAGGTACCCCGCGGTTCGAGTGGGGCGGAAGGGCTGTGCAGAGGTCTTAAGCTCAGCTCTTCCTTCTGGCTGAAGAAGAAGGCCTGAAAGGCACCTTGTCCCAGAAGCTGTGTTGCTTCTGCCACCTGTGCACTCTGCTGTGCAGACTGGTCTCTTTTGGACCTGGGATACAAGATGGCATTCTCACCTGGTCCTGAGGACAGAGAGTCCTCCCTGGGGGCCACCTCTCCTCTGGCAGGGAAAGTGTGCAGAGGTCTGGTTCTCAGCTCTGCTTTTTGGCTGAAAATGAAGGCCTGAAATGGAACCTGTCCCAGAATCTATGTTGCTTCTTCTGCCCACGCTCTCTCCTGTGCAGACTCACTTTGGAATTTTTATATAAGTTAAGGCACACTGGTTCCAGTTGTTTTGATGTCTGCATGAAAATTATTTTGCACCTAAATCTCATTAACTGATTAATGTAACCCAGAGAAGGCACAGTGCCACAGAGGGCAGCACTCACCAGAAATCCTTGATCACCACAGGCAACATTTTCTTTCCTGTCTTCTGTGCCCTGTTTTAAAAGGTAGTCTGGTTTCTTTGCTTTGTGTGTGTGTGCATATTATTTATAAGAACTATCAGGCTCTCTGTAATATTTTCATACAAGTAATAATTTCATACATTTCATTTGCCTCCACTCAAATTCCTCTTTTCTTCATTTATACCCCTTCTACTTAAATGGTGTCTCCCCTCCTCCACATAGTCTGTGTATAAGAGAAAATGTGAAAGATTTTTTTTTTCTGGGACTGGATTATTTACTTACCACGATGATATTCATCTCCAACATTTTCCTGCTGTTGGCATGATTTCTTCATGGCCGAATAATGCTCCATTTTGTATCCTTATCACAAGTTCTCTACCCAGACAACACTGGATGCACAGCTTTATCTACCAAGGATCAATATTAATATCAGTAAAAACTGAACATCAATAAAAGTAATTTAATCAATAAATAAGCACATAAATTGCACAGTAGCTTTAACCACCCAGAGGGCCCAAGAATAAGAACTCTGGGAGAAGAGTGATACAGAATGGCCAAATGCAGGAGTACAGCAATATTATTGAAAGGGTGAGATGATGGGCATAATTATAAAATGACATTATGTCTATGCTCCATTTTTAATTTCACCTTTATCGTAATGACTTTAAAGGACAGTCAAACTTTATGGTCATTGAAGAAAGGTTTGTAAACTTGATAATCACTCTTTTAGTACATTCACATTGCTGTTGTTCTTTGGTTTATGGTGGGATTCCATTCTGATGGAGCCATCATGGAGTTGAAGATACAAGTCCAAATGTACTTAGTACGGCTAACACAATGAACACCATTGCTTGGCCACATACTACACTGCAGAGTCTAATTGTCTCCAGGGCATTGGTGGGACTACTTGCAGCTGTTATTTCCAAGTATTAATAATGAGTGTCTTAGCTGATGTGGGAAGCAGGTGTGGCGGCAGTCCCAAAGGCGCCAGGGACTGCAGCTAAGTCATATGACTTGCACCTGACTTCCTCATATAAGACACAAACATCTTGAGTGCTGCACAGGTGTACCAGGATACAGGTGAATCCAATTTGGTGGAGATTTGCCCCTGCTGCCCTGATTAGCTGAAGCCTCATGACTGGCGAGGGGGCGTGGCCTGCGGTGCGTGGATGAGAGAGAGTATAAAAGGAGTGAGAGGCCCAGGGTTCGGGGGAGATATAAACAAGAAGAATCAGGACTGAATAAACTGCTGTTATAAGGACTGGTGGTCGTGTCGTTCTTGCTGGTCGAGAGCGGGCGCGACAAGCTGAGGGCCACCAGCTGGAGAAAAGACCAAATATTCAAAATTTACTATCATTTTTATTTGATGCTTACTACATTTGGACCATTTAAATTTGGAAACTGGGGGAGTTGAACCATAGCAATCCAGGAACCTGTTTGTACTAAAATCCAATAACACGAGTGAAAAATCTCTATCAAATCTCAACAGTTGTTATCCTGTTTAAAGGAACATGGATTCCATGACCTACAAGGGGCTGTTAAACATTACACCTGGCTAATTGGGATAATGGGATTGGTTTTTATTCTACTATGATTAAGGGACTAGGTGGGATCATAAGCATTCTATGTAAAGGACATAAGTGAAAACAGGGGAACCTATTTGCCCTCTGAGGCAATGCCTCACTGAGGCACCAGAAATCTTTGTTTTATCAGATTTTTATAATCCAATGTCCCTCCATGCCACAGGAACATGCTGGGGGTTATGAGGTTTTCTGAAAGTGACATTATGATTGTACTGTCCCTTTAGTGCAGAGACTGCCCATATGCTATCATGTTTAAAGACCAAAACATGTCTGCAAAGTCCACAGTTGCTTAACAAACATTTTTATAAATGCAGTCTGGTTATGGTTTCTCAAGATCATGTGGATAACTTCCTCCTGGTGGGATTCAGAGCAGGCTCATGGTACAATGCTATTTTGACATTTTTTTTCCTCAGAGGTGTTAATTTTCCTGAATGGCATCTCAACTACTCATGTATCATTTGGTTTTTAAAACTGTGTGTCTGTACCTGTTACTCCTTCCTTCAATTCCTTGTGTAGGCTGCAGTTTCTAGTCTCAGTACTAGCAACCTGAAATCTCTTGAACAACTTAAAGGGAAGCAATTATTCCAGCAGAGGCCCCTGATCATCCTCATCACGCTACTAATTCCTGCGTGACTTAAGCATGCACTTATTACTGTGTATTTCTAGCCTAGGGCTGACACTGCAGGGACTGTTACCAGAGCTTCCTGGCTGTCCATCATTTCCTTCCCCATGGACAGAGGATAAAATTTTGACATTTGCAAAGAAAGCATTGGAGAGAATGGGAGCTAGTTTTGGGCACGACCTGAACCAAACCCTTTGCACTGGATTAACACTCATAGATCCTGGGCTCCTAGTCTGGCTTTGGTATTTACAGTTCATACACTTAGATAAACCTGTCAATCTCTTTGAATCTCATTTTTTGTCTCTAAAATTAAAATGACAAAACATCAGTCCACTGCATAAGCCTGACATCTCTTTCTTAGAGACCACTTCTTGCTCAGATTCAGGAGAGCATATAAGATGAAGTGTAGGGACACTCACTGGAGAGTTCTGGTCACATCGTCAACTGACACAACCTTAATCAACATAAATAACATTAGTTATGTGTTGTTCTTCTTGAGCATCAAGTTCTTGATCTCTGAGCCTGAGGATAGAAGATGAAAGGCTTCCTGTTAGCATGGTTGGATGTGTGGACAGTGTCCCAACCCTGGCTATGAGATGAAAGAACTGAGGAATATTAGAAGGTATGTGAGTATTCTATTGCTCTTCCTAGTATAGACACTTTACAGAGAAAGTAAGGTTGGATGCCAAGGATCAGGGACTGCTGGGCTCTCCCTGTATCATCAGAGAAGGCCTCTTAGATCTTCTGTATGACTTGCCTCCATGATCTAGTATCAACCTGATATATCATCTTGAGTTTCTGCATTGCATTTCCTATCACTGTTCTTGCTTGTGACATAGCAATGCAGTTAAATGTTTAATAAAATCTGAGCTTCTTTCTATAGTTTTCAGACTCTATAAAAATTAGGTCAAGGCCTGTGGCTACTGTGTTGGTATCATGTAGAAATAGGCAATAAGAGTCAGTTTGAACCATAAAATTTCTTCTATCCTGGTGATGTCTTAAGCTCCAAATGGTATAGCTCTGTAATGAGTCAGGCTACTGAAATGGGATGGACTGTAGTTAACTTCAGCAAGAAATAATCCTTTGTAGTTTAGGGTATCTAGAGTTTGGGAGGTTATTTATTGCAACAGGCAGTATTGATTGCTAAATTTAAGACAGGGTAGTAGAGATAAAAGAGTTTAAATATTTCTAGAGAAAAATACACACACACGCACACATACAATATTAAGTGAGTGTGCTCTGGGTTACCGAAGTGTTTAAACAAACTAACTGTAGAGAAGCTGCTGAAGGTCTCCTTCAGCTATTCTTCCTTCCATTATTAGGAGATTCAGAAAGATGCTTAAGGGAAGACTTCAAGGATGTAAGCCATGGTTAACTCATAATGGATGGACTTCGGGAAAGTATCAAACATGAGTTCTCCTTTACCAAAGTCAACTTCTTCATTTTGTGTTTTCAGAGGGAAAAATACTCAGTACACTGGATTTTTACTGTCCATTTATAAAACTGCTAAGTCAGAATGACTTTAACACAGGCACCAAGACAATTTTCCTTCCTAATTTACTAGATTTCTTTAGGCCTTAGGCCATTCCTGCTTTAAGGCTGTTGCCAGGCAACAGTTTAAATCCATTGGTCCAAGACACTTCAGAATAGCCTATGTTTGGAAAGAGTAAAACTTTAGTAGGTTCTTTCAACCCCTGGCCAAACCAAAGACTTGCTAGCATTTTGAAAGGTGGCCTTCAGTACTTTTCCATTAGTTTTGCACTTTAGGATATTGGCCTTTTATTCCCATTCCACACAAAGCAACTCACCTCCAATGCCCTTCACTGGCTGCTGGAGAGGGAGCTTAGAAGAGTTGACATGTGGTTGCTGGGATTTTTGAACTCGAGACCTTCGGAAGAGCAGTTGGTGCTCTTAACCACTGAGACACAGAAGTGGATGCTCACAGTCAGCTATTGGATGGATCACAGGGCCCCCAATGGAGGAGCTAGAGAAAGTATCCAAGGAGCTATAGGGATCTGCAACCCTATAGGTGGAACAACATTATGAACTAACCAGTACCCCAGAGCCATTGGACTTGCAAACTTTATATGCCTCAGTACAGGGGAATGCCAGGGTCAAAAAGTGGGAGTGGGTGGGTAGGGGAGTGGGGGGGAGGATATGGGGGACTTTTGGGATAGCATTGGAAATGTAAATGAGGAAAATACCTAATAAAAATATTAAAAAAAAAGAAGAGTTGACATGGTAGTGAAGGTGAGCGATACCCAGTAGACAAGACTGACTACAGTTTTCTATCTTAGCAAGGCTTTAGAGGTATCAGGTGAGAGACTAGGCTGAGAGAAAAAAAAAAGTAGGACATTCAAGGCTGCTGGTATGACATCATAGGGTATCAAAGAGGAGAACTGGCCACAATCTTGGAGCTTTCTGGACTGTGAGGAGTGTTTCCTTTCAAACCCACAAAGGAAATAATGTTAGTAGTAGAAGGAGGTTTAGAGGTATATATATATATTGCTCATGTTCTAAGTTTTAAAATTAGCAGGTGCAGTTTTGAAGGGGTTCATTTCATGTCCTGCAGTAGAAAGATTCAGGAAGCATGTCTGAGCTTCTTAATCACCAATAACTGCCTCTTACATTGGCTACTGAGGTGTACTATGTAGATGTCTGACGTGGGGAAGCTTAGCACTCATTCACGCATTCATTATCACTGACCTCAAAAAGAAACTTCCGTTTGTATGTAGAAATGATATTTACTGACCCAGTCACTGTGCTGGGCGTGGGAGTGTGTGTGTGTGTGTGTGTGTGTGTGTGTGTGTGCTCCCACAGACGAGGTGGCAGCTGCTGAGTGTGACCTGCTGTGAGCTCTCATTTGCACCTGAGCACCACATGAGTCCTGCTGCCACAAGTGGCAGTTATTAGTTCCTTCTGCCACAAATGTGACACATTGGGGGCAGAGAAGAAGAGCAGGTAGTTTAGAAAAACCTTAGGGCTTAACTTTTTGGCATCATAACATGAGCATCCCACAGAAAGATGGCCATCTGAAGATGCTGAGCTATAATAGATATAATAGGAAAGGAGGTGAAGGGAGAGAAAGAAGGGAAGGGTAGTTGGAACAGGGGTGTAGGGACTAGAAGAGAAGAGAGCACAAGAGAGCAGGGGGAAGGAAGAAGGAGGAGAGAGAATTATTGTGTTATACAAATCCACCTACACATATATATCTGTGTAGGAGGTCTTTAGCCTGAGGTTGATATTAAATACTTCTAGTTCCTATATTACAAACTTCAGGCTAATTCAATATGCAAACAGTCTGAAATCTATCTTACAATGGGTATTATTTCTGCAAAAATAACATGTTACATGTTATTTATGTAATCACAACCAGCCATACTTGAGCTAACCACAGGTAGACAGCCAGTCAAATGTTTCCCAGATAAGGACAATACCTTATCATATACCACGCCCAAATAAATTGAACACTGAGCTGTGTCTGAGAAAACAGGCTCTCTACTTTCGCTTCTGAATCTTAGCATATAAGAGTTTGTCTCTACAGATGCTGCTAGAGCCCTCTGAATCTCCTTCACTCAGTACTGACCAATCCACAAACCATTTAATGTTAAACTATTATTATGTATAGCTTCCATTTAATGCATATGCATATATGTGTGTGTGGTTATGCACACATATGCTTATATATGTATGTGTATATCTTATTGTACATTTGTATAGTTTGCATATTATATATGTTTACATATATACACATAGTGTTTTAGTATACTACTTAAATATATGTGCGTTTATGTGCATGTACACACATTCATGCCTGTACACATACATGTGCTCATGTGTGTGTGTAGATATGTAATCATTTTATATTGATGTAATAAAATGCCATAGCAAAGGCAAATTATAGAAGAAAGAGTTTATTTGGTTTATGGTTCCAGAGGGAAAGACTTTGTGATGGCATAGCTGACACGTGGCAGCAGAAGCAGGAAGCTGAAGAGTTCATATCTTGAATTGTAAGCATGAAGCAGAGAAAGCAAAATAGAAATAAGATCATTCTTTAAACCCTCAAAATCTGTCTCTAGTGGCATCATTCTTCCCTAGGGCTATCAACTGCTGTCCAAGTATTCAAATGTCTCAACTTATAGGAATGTTTCCTTCTCATATATGTGTGTGTGTATGTATGTATGTATGTATGCATGTATGTATGTATGTATGTATGTATGTATTTCTGGCCATGGCATGTGGGGTGTTAGGTATATGTGTTTGGCTTACAAACTCACACAGTACAAACTCAATTTGACAGGAATTCTGTGTCATTTTCAGAGATTGGCTGACCTCCTCCCTTGCTTTTTTTTCACCAACTTCCTGTCTTCCTGATAAGGATCGCCAGATCACAGGCTGGACTTTGGACAGAACCATAGGCTTCAAATTCTTTCAGATTCCCTATTCCTCATCTGTTCAAGGACATCATAAAAACATTTAGGTAGATTTTGTTCCTATCCGATGACCTGACAAGCAAGTTGCAACTTATATTTGCTGGTTGGTAATAACTTGTACACACACACACACACACACACACACACACACACACACACACACACTTTGAGAACTCCAAACAATATGTTTTGATAATATTTCATTCCCAAACTCTTCACAGATCTACACCTCCCTTTTTATTCACACAAATTTGTGTCCTTAGAAGAATCTTTGGAGACCAATTTACGATGCCCAAAATATTCTTGGATGTGTCACCTTCCACACATGGTCAATTTGCTAGGACCAAGACCCTTAGAGAAAACTGAATCTCCATTTCCCAGAAGCTAACAATTGTCACTCATTCCATATGTAGTGGTGGGATTATATGCCCAAATCAACTCTCCATGCTGGAATTTTTTTTCCTGATTTTCACTTGCATATGTTTTGTGCACAATGTATCAGCTGACATTAATTTATACGTATGACTTTCTTGATGTGTGCAGAAGATGTTTCTTTGTAGATGCCAACTGTCTGTATTACTTATTTTTTCTATCTTCTCTATTGTTTGGTCCCAGAGCCTTGGGAAGAAAGCGTGATTCTATCTATCTATCTATCTATCTATCTATCTATCTATCTATCTATCTTCTATCTATCTATCTATCTATCTATCTATCTGTCTATCTATCTATCCATCCATCCACTTTTTGACTGAGCATTCTTCAGTTTCCTGTTCTCTATATCTTGGAGAGATGTGGGTCTGTGCTATTCACCATCTGCTGCAAATACAACCTTCTTAGACAACACTTGAGGGATGCACTGATCTATGGGTATAGTAATAAGTCATTAGGAATCATTTAATATTATGCTCCTTTGACATTAATAGTAGAATGTTCTTTCCTAGGACTTATGACCTGCCTATCCATAGTTTTTTTTGGCCCAATAATGGTATTAGGTATTTTATATCAGTTAGATAAAAATTTGCTTGCTAATAAGGTCATTCTGCAAATAAATCCTAGCATGACTAAGTTGAGGATGATGCAAGTCAGATGCCTAGGAAGGAAAATGAACACTGAAATGTATGCTTTTCTAAATTGTTTTGGTCTTAGAAACTCCCCTCACCCCACAGACAGATGGTGGAACCATGAGGCACTGTGACCATCAAGAAGAGTTGGACTTCTTTTAGCCTCTACACGTGGCAGTCTATAGGCATGTATTTTCCCCCAATATCAATCCTTGGACATCTCCAGTCTGATGTTTATTTCCCAAGTCAAATATAAAACATCACACACAAAACCTGTCAATTTGTCACGAATGTTTCTCAGTTTTAAGTGAGCTAAAAACAGATTCTTGGGAATAACAACAGAAGGGACTTAGGAATGAAATGACACTGACTGAGCACCAACCTAGTTTTATTTTAGAAGAATAGGAATTGTGGAAGGACATGGTATAAAGAATGACTTCAAAAGATTAAATTAGATCTAATTAGGAAAAATGAAGACAATAATTCAAAATCAAAAATACATTTCCCAACTTGATTAGCTACCTGCAAAGGTAAAGGGTAAGTTACACAGTTTCCAGAAGGTATTATGTACGTGCATATGCTAGACTAGTGTGAGATCTGCCCCCTTTCAGATGCAGGTGGATGAATGTGATGTGCTCCCTCTTTCCTCAACTATTTTGGACAGGTATGAGTGTTTGCCCCACTCTCTTCTCTGTAGTACACCTTTTGCTATGCTCTCAGTATGTATAGTTATATCATTAGTCTCCACACAGAAACTTTATGCTGAGCAGTAACTTTAATGCCATTTTCTTTGGCAAATGCAAAGACAAAGCCTCTTCCAGAAGACTTCTCTGATGATCCTTCTAAAGTACCTTTGCTCTTCTTTCTCTATTTACACTTGCCATCTTTGATGTTCTCTGTTGCCTTCAAAACAATAGAAAAACATTTTAGAAGTTACACTAATACTTTTTGTTGCCGCAGACCCTCTGGGCCCCTTTGTCTACGTGGAACGGGTCTCTAGTCGCGGGTGGACAAAGTGTAGGATGAATTGACAGACGCACACAGGAGAGGTCGTGTGGAATCTGAATGTATTTTGTCAAGTCGAGCAACAGACTTTTTATGCAGAAGACAATAAGGAAGTTGGGTGACAAACCCGCATGGAACAAAGAGGTAACCAGAATCTTACATAAAACAGAGGAATGCAAACACAAAAGGTCTAACTGGAACCACCTGGGATAGAATTCATTGTTAACAACTAGGATCAACAAGGGCTCCACCTAAGATTCACTAGTCTTAGAAGCCAGGGTCAAGGGCTTCCGGCCCTTGCCATAGTTCCTATTTTAGTCTATTGTATAGTACACCTTCCCCTTAGGCCATTGTAAATACGTGTGTATGGGTGTAACTTCGCTATATTTCTAAGTATCTATTCTGGTTTCTCCTTTGGGCTGAAACTTCCTTCTTCCTTAGTGATAGTAAATTCCTGTGTAAGGGAGTGACTTAGCTTTTATTCAAAGTGATAGTGTAGTACCAGAGGCTATTCTGATCAGCAACATTCTTACTGAATTTCAAGCCCATAGTCTTGCTCAAGGACGTTCTAGGACTGTTGGAACACTGGTAGAAGGCTTTAGGTATGTCAGAATTCAATCTTAAAAGGCACTTGTAATACTGAAAGAGAGCACGTGGATCCATCTACTAGACTAATTCGGGAATGAAAAATTTAGAGAGCATGCCAGACTCCAGGAACGAGTTTCCATGAAACTCTTGCCTTGAGAGTAGCTTTCAAGCCTCTCGGCTTGTCAAGCTGACTCGACCAGAGTGCATGGTATTTTGTAACTTCTGCACCTCATAGCACATAGCCAGTTCTCAGCTGGTTTTTGTGCTTTTTGAACGGAGTATTACCGTCCATTGTCATGATCTGGCTTACTCCAATGTCATTCACTTGGAGAGTCCTAGTTCCTCCCTACTGTTTAAGATCAACATACCCATTAAGTCTAGAGTTTAGAAGTTCTTTCTTGAATCCTGCTAGATTACATTGAATCCTGCATTGTTCCGTGTTTGATGTCATGTCTAAACTTTTATAAGAATGTTTGTTGGCCATTTTCTCCCAATACATCCCTCTTTCTCCATTTCCAGAAGATTTAGATTCTGAGTTTTGCCAAAGGAAAACAGAAGAGGGACTTAATATACATGGTTTTGTCTGTGTTTTGTAAAATTTCATTGATATGAACATATTAGGAATTGGTACAGTGGGAGGGAAAAGGAAGGTACCCTCCAATGGAATAGGAGAGAAAAGGCTAGGAGATTCACAAGGAAGAAGACAGAGAGACAAAGCTCCAAGGTGATGTCACATGGTAGGCAAGATTGATCAGCATAGTTGGAAGATTGCCAAAAAGCAGCATGTTCGGTGAGTAAGAATCAGACTTTCCAAAGACTGTCAATGTCCTAAGCAGACCTTTGGAGTGACAGTGTTCTTGAACTTGATCAGACCATGTAACCTGAATAACAGCGGCATAGATATGGACCAACATGGACAAGACCCAGTGGCCTTACTAAGATAAGTACTGAACCAATTTACAGAAGTAGCCTTTGTATGACTTTCAAGCTGGTTCTGAATTGGATTGGTCTGAAAAGGAACCTATATGCCATTTGTTGCAAATGTAGCCTAATATTTTACACTTGCTATTCTACTGATTTATTTTGCTCATTAAGTTGGTATGATATGCAATGCTCTAATTCATTTTTATTTGATATTTGTATTATCTCACCTCAGCTTTAGAAAAAGCTTTTATAGAATGATGTGATTTGAGACACAAGTTTGTGCCATAGTGAGCTAACAACTACTTTCCACAAAGAGAAATCCTAGGAGAGTCAAGCAGAAAGGCTTGAATTCATCTTATTGTCTTCATAGTGGTCACACGTTGGGAAATAGTTCAAATGCATTCAGAAATAAAGCAGTAATTGTTCCTATTTTCTCAGTTTTTATGAAATTACTTTATCTCACTGTAGCTGCGGGCATCTAAATTTGCACTCTATGAAAACATTCTATCCCCAAGATGACAAGATTTGGGATTTGACTTTAGAATAAATGGTAGGCAATATTTCATTATCAAACCAGAGAAGATACACAAATAGGAAAAAATACAGTATCAGTTGATAGGTTGTGTCTGGCTCATGGCTATCTTCTTTAATAATATCAACCCTTTGTGTGTCATTACCACAGAGGAAGAGCTGCAGTCTCCTTTTGCTTTGATGCAGAGTTCTATGCTAGTAAAATCGGAATTACCATCTTAAAATTTAGTATATGAAAATGTTTGTTAATAAAATGTGGCAGGATCAAAGTTGAATATGGAATATGAGTATTTTTCTTGAGACAGTGTCTCATTTATCTATCTATTCTCAAACTCACTAGGCAGTTAGGGATGACCTAAACATTTTGATTCCCTACCCTCACTTACTTTCCAAGTGCTAGAACTATAGGAATCTGCCACCACATCTAATTCATGTGATGCTGGGACTAAAACAGGGCCTCCTTCATAGTCTCACTCTGACTGCCAGAGCAGGTGAGGGAGCAATTTTGTGTCCTGGGTCCCTCAGAGACCAGTCTGTAGAGGTGAGAGTGCAGACTGCAGAGGCAACAAAGCTTCTGGGACAGGCCCTGTTTAGGGCCTTCATTTTCAGCCAGGAGGCAGGTCTGAATGGCAGACCTCTGTGCACTTTCCCTGAAAGAGGAGAGCTTGCCTGCAGAGAGTACTCTGACCACTGAGACTCAGGAGAGAGCTGGTCTCCCGGAACTGCTGACAGAGGCTATCAAAATCACAGGAGGAACAGGCTCCAGCAAGAAACAACTATAACAACTAATGTCAGAGATTACCAGATGGCAAAAGGCAAACATAAGAATCTTACCAACAAAAACCAAGACCCTTCACCATCATCAGAACCCAGCACTCCCACCTCAGCCAGTCCTGGATACTCCAACACACCTGAAAAGCAAGATTCGGGTTCAAAATGATATCTCATGATGCTAGTAGAGGAAATTAAGAAGGGCACTAATAACTCACTTAAAGAAATATAGGAGAACTCTGCTAAACAGGTAGAAGTCCTTAAATAATTACAAGAAAACACTGCTGAACAGGTAGAAGTCCTTAAAGAATTACAAGAAAACACTGTTAAATAGGTAGAAGTCCTTAAAGAGGAAACACAAAAATCCCTTAAAAAATTACAGGAAAACACTGCTAAACAGTTGATGGAATCGGACCAAACCATCTAAGATCTAAAGAGGGAAGTAGAAACAATAAAGAAAACCCAAAGTGAGACAACTCTGGAGATAGAAAACCTAGGAAAGAAACCAGGAACCATACATGCAAGCATCAGCAACAGAATGCAAGAGATGGAAGAGAGAATCTCAGGTGCAGAAGATTCCATAGAGAACATGGGCACAAAAATCAAAGAAAATGCAAAATGCAAAAAGATCCTAACTCAGAACATCCAGAAAATCCAGTACACAATGAGAAGACGAAATCTATGGATAATAGGAGTAGATGAGAATGAAGATTTTCAACTTAAAGGCCAGCAAATATCTTTAACAAAATTATAGAAGAAAACTTCCCTAAAGAAAGAGATGCCCATGAACATACAAGAAGCCTACAGGACTCCAAATAGACTGCACTAGAAAAGAAATTCTTCCCGACACATAATAATCAGAATAACAAATGCACTAAATAAAGATAGAATATTAAAAACAGTAAGGGAGAAAGGTCAAGTAACATATAAAGGCAGGCCTATGAGAATTACACCAGACTTCACCAGAGACTATGAAAGCCAGAAGAGCCTGGACAGATGTTATACAGACCCTAAGAGAACATAAATACCAGCCCAGGCTACTATACCCAGCAAAACTCTCAATTACCATAGATGGAGAAACCAAAGTATTCCATGACAAAACCAAATTCACACAATATCTTTCTACGAATCCAGCCTTTCAAAGGATAATAAAGGGAAAACAGTAACACAAGGGGGGAAACTACACCCTAGAAAAAGAAAGAAAGTAATCCTTCAACAAACCTAAAAGAAGACAGCCACAAGAACAGAATCCCAACTTTAACAACAAAAATAACAGAAAGCAGCAATTACATTTCTTTAATTTCTCTTAACATCAATGGACTCAATTCCCCAACAAAAAGACATAGACTAATAGACTGGCTACACAAACAAGACCCAACATATTGCTGCTTACTGGAAACCCACCTCAGGGAAAAAGACAGACTCTACTTCAGAAAGAAAGGCTGGAAAACAATTTTCCAAGCAAATGGTCTGAAGAAACAAGCTGGAGTCATCATTCTAATATCAAATAAAATTGACTTCCAACCCAAAGTTATCAAAAAAACAAGGAGGGACACTTCATACTCATCAAAGGTAAAATCCTCCAAGAGGAACTCTCAATTCTGAATATCTATGCTCAAAATGCCAGGGCAGCCACATTTATTAAAGAAACTTTAGTAAAGCTCAAAGCACACATTACACTGCACACAATAATAGTGGGAGACTTCAACAGCCCACTCTCACCAATGAACAGATCCTGGAAACAGAAACTAAACAGAGACACAGGGACACTAACAGAAGTTATGAAACAAATCGATCTAATTGATATCTCTAGAACATTTTATCTTAAAACAAAAGGATATACCTTCTTTTCAGCACAACATGGTACCTCCTTCAAAACTGACCATATAATTGGTGACAAAAAAGGCCTCAACAGATGCAAAAATATTGAAGTTATCCAATTCATCCTATCAGATCACCATGGACTAAGACTGATCTTCAATAACAGCATAAATAATATAAATCCAACATTCACGTGAAAACTGAACAACACTCTCCTCAATGATACCTTGGTGAAGGATGAAACAAACAAAGAAATTAAAGACTTTTTAGAGTTTAATGAAAATGAAGCCACAACACACCCAAACTTATGGGACACAAAGAAGGCAGAAGAGGAAAACTCATAGTCCTGACTGCCGCCAAAAAGAAATTAGAGAGTGTATACACTAGCAGCCTGACAGCACACCTCGAAGCTCTAGAACTAAAGGAAGCAAATTCATCCAATAGGAGCCGGTGGCAGAAACTAATCAAACTCAGGTCTTAAATCAACCAATTGGAAACAAAAAGAACTATTCAAATCAAACTAATCAACCAAACCAGGAGCTGGTTCTTTGAGAAAACCAACAAGATAGATAAACCCTTAGCCAGAGTAAATAGAGGGTACAGGGACAGTATTCTAATTAACAAATCAGAAATGAAAAAGGAGACATAACAACAGAATCTGAGGAAATCTAAAACATCATCAGATCCTTCTACAAAAGTCTATACTCAACAAAACTGGAAAACCTGGATGAAATGGAAACTTCCTAAACAGATACCAGGTACCCAAGTTAAATAAGGATCAGATTAACTATCTAAACAGTTCCATTTCCCCTAAAGAAACAGAAGCACTCATCAATAGTCTCAACCAAAAAAGCCAGATGGGTTTAGTTCAGAGTTCTATCAGACCTTCAAAGAAGACCTAATTCCAACTCTCCTCAAACTATTCCACAAAATAGAAACAGAAGGTACTCTACCAAATTCATTCTATGAAGCCACAATTACTCTGACACCTAAACCAAACAAAGATCCAACAAAGAAAGAGAACTTCAGACCAATTTTCCTTATGAATATCGATGCAAAAATACTCATTAAAATTCTCGCAAACTGAATCCAAGAACACATCAAAACGATCATCCATCATGATCAAGTAGGCTTCATCCCAGGGATGGTTTAATATATGGAAATCCATCAACATAATCCACTATATAAACAAACTCAAAGACAAAAACCACATGATCATCTACTTAGATGTGGAGAAAGCATTTGACAGAATCCAACACCCATTCATGATAAAAGTTTTGGAAACATCAGGAATTCAAAGCCCATACTGAAACATAATAAAAGCAATCCACAGAAAACCAGTAGCCAACATCAAACTAAGTGGAGAGAAACTCGAATCAATCCCACTAAAATTAGGGACTAGACAAGGCTGCCCACTTTCTCCCTACCTATTCAATATGGTACTTAAAGTCCTAGTCAGAGCAATTTGACAACAAAAAGAGATCAAGGGGATACAAATTGGAAAGGAAGAAGTCAAAATATCACCATTTGTAGATGATATGATAATTTATATAAGTAACGCTAAAAATTCCACCAGAGAACTCCTAAACCTGATAAACAGCTTCAGTGCAGTAGCTGCGTATAAAATTAACTCAAAGAAATCAATGGCCTTTCTCTACACAAAGGATAAACAGGTTGAGAAAGAAATTACAGAAACAATACCCTTCACAATAGTCACAAATAATATAAAATACCTTGGTGTGACTTTAAATAAGGAAGTAAAAGATTTGTTTGATAAGAACTTCAAGTCTCTGAAGAAAGAAATAGAAGAAGACCTCAGAAGATGGAAACATCTCCCATGCTCATGGATTGGCAGGATTAATATAATCAAAATGGCTATCCTGCTGAAAGCATTCTACAGATTCAATTCAATCCCCATCAAAATTCCACCTCAATTCTTCACTGAGTTAGAAAGGGCAATTTGCAAATTCATCTAGAATAACAAAAAACCTAGGATAGCAAAAACTCTTCTCAAGGATAAAAGAATCTTAGTGGAATCATCATGCCTGATCTAAAGCTGTACTACAGAGCAATTGTGATAAAAACTGCATGGTACTGGTATAGAGACAGACAAGTAGATCAATGGAATAGAATTAAAGACCCAGAAATGAACCCACGCACCTATGGCCACTTGATCTTTGATAAGGGAGCTAAAACCATCCAGTGGAAAAAAGACAGCATTTTCAACAAATGGTGCTGGCTCAACTGGTGGTTATCATGTAGAAGAACGTGAATTGATCCATTCTTATTTCTTTGTACAAAGCTCAAGTCTATGTGGATCAAAGAACTCCACATAAAATCAGAGACAGTGAAACTTATAGAGGAGAAAGTGGGGAAAAGCCTCAAAGATATGGGCACACGAGAAAAATTCCTGAACAGAACAGCTTTGGCTTGTGCTGTAATATCAAGAATCAACAAATGGGACCTCATAAAACTTCAAATCTTCTGTAAGTCAAAAAACACTGTCAATAAGACAAAAAGGCCACCCACAGATTGGGAAAGGATATTTACCAATCCTATATCTGATAGGGGACTAATATCCATTATATACAAAGAATTCAAGAATCTGGACTCCAGAAAATCAAATAACCCCATTAAAAATGGGGTACAGAGCCAAACAAAGAATTCTCAACTGAGGAATACCAAATGGCTGAGAAGCACCTGAAAAAAAATGTTCAACATCCTTAATCATTAGGGAAACAAAACAACCCTGAGATTCCACCTCACACCAGTCAGAATGTCTAAGAACAAATATTTAGGTGACAGCAGATGCTGGTGAGGATGTGGAGAAAGAGGAACACTTCTCCATTGCTGGTGGGATTGAAAGCTTGTACAACCACTCTGGAAATCAGTCTGGCGGTTCCTCAGAAAATTGTACATACTACTACCGGAAGATCCAGCATTACCTCGCTTGGGCATATACCCAGAAGATATTCCAACAGGTAATAAGGACACATGCTCCTCTTTGTTCGTAGCAGCCCTATTTATAATAGCCAGAAGCTGGAAAAAACTCAGATGTCCCTCAACAGAGGAATGGATACAGAAAATGTCGTACATTTACACAATGGAGTACCACTCAGCTATTAAAAACAATGAATTTATGAAATTCTTGGCTATATGGATGCATCTGTAGGATATCATCCTTAGTGACGCAACCCAATCATAAAAGAAGTCACTTGATATGCACTTATTAATAAGTGGATATTAGCCCAGAAATTTAGAATACCCAAGATACAATTTGTAAAACACATGAAACTCAAGAAGATGGAAGACCAAAGTGTGGATACTTCATTCCTTCTTAGAATAGGGAACAAAATACTCATGGAAGGATTTACAGAGACAAAGTTTGGAGCTAAGAGGACCCATGGTCCATTCCATAATCAGCTACCAAATACAGACATTATTGCATATGCCAGCAATATTTTGCTGAAAGGACACTGATAAAGCTGTCTCTTGGGAGGGTATGCCAGTGCCTGGCAAACACAGAAGTGGATGCTTACAGTCAGCTATTGGATGGAACACAGGACCCCCAGTGGAATAACTAGAGAAAGTACCCAAGGAGCAGAAGGGGTCTGCAACCCTATAGGTGGAACAACAATAGGAACTAGACAGTACCCCTAGAACTTGTGTCTCTAGCCGCATATGTAGGAGAAGATGGCCTAGTTGGCCATCATTGGGAAGAGGGGCACCTAGGTCTTGCAATCTTTATATGCCCCAGGACAAGGGAATGCGATTGCCAAGAAGTGGTAGTGGGTGGGTAGGGGAGCACGGTGAATGGGAGGGTATAGAGAACTTTCGGGATAGCATCTGAAATGTAAATAATGGAAATATCTAATAAAAATTTTAAAAAATCAAAATATTAACCCTGATTATTTCTGAACAGAAACTATGATATTTATTATTATTGTTTTGGTGTCATGCAAACATAATAGTACTAACATTGGTGCAATTACCAGGTATCTTCTACTTTCCATGTCTGACTGGCCCTTCTCCTTCTTGGTCCTGGGACAGAAGGGGATCTAATATGTAGTCAAAATTCCCAAAGGATAGGTACTAACCTTAAAGAGGATTGTTTTTCCCTGTATGGCCCAACGTGATAAGGACAAGAAGCACAGTGAGTGGATTAGATTTGCCAAGTGTTTTGTTTGTTTTTGCAAGTTTAATGTCCATAGTAAATGCAATCAGGAGATTCTATGTTAAACTCTAGATTTTTAGTTTTTTTTAGATCCCTAAGGTTTAGAAAACTCTATCAGTGTCTACATTGTCTTATCTGTTCTTGCATTGGGTGGTTTATGAAATTAATTAATTTGCACTTTACTACAAGCATATTAATGGAATACCTATGAAAATTCTCTCAACTTATGACAAGGTATAGGATAATTTATTATTATTATTATTATTTTTTATTTATTACGTATTTTCCTCAATGACATTTCCAATGCTATCCCAAAAGTCCCCCATACCCTCCCCCCCACTTCCCTACCTAAGCATTCTCATTTTTTTGGCCCTGGCGTTCCCCTGTACTGGGGCATATAAAGTTTGTGTGTTCAATGGGCCTCTCTTTCCAGTGATGGCCGACTAGGCCATCTTTTGATACATATGTAGCTAGGGTCAAGAGCTCCCGGGTAATGGTTAGTTCATAATGTTATTGCACCTACAGGGTTGCAGATCTCTTTAGCTCCTTGGATACTTTCTCTAGCTCCTACATTGGGGGCCCTGTGATCCATCCAATAGATGACTGTGAGCATCCACTTATGTGTTTGCTAGGCCCCTGCCTAGTCTCACAAAGACAGCTATATCTGGGTCCTTTCAGCAAAATCTTGCTAGTGTATGCAGTGGTGTCAGTGTTTGGAAGCTGATTATGGGGTGGATCCCTAGATAAGGCAGTCTCTACATGGTCCATCCTTTTGTTGCAGCTCCAAACTTTGTCTCTGTAACTCCTTCCATGGGTGTTTTGTTCCCAATTCTAAGAAGGGGCACAGTGTCCACACTTTGGTCTTCATTCTTCTAGAGTTTCATGCATTTGGCAAATTGTATCTTATATCTTGGGTATACTAAGTTTTGGGCTAGTATCCATTTATCAGTGAGTACATATTGTGTGAGTTCCTTTGTGACTGGGTTACCTCGCTTAGGATGATGCCCTCCAGGTCCATCCATTTGCCTAGGAATTTCATAAATTAATTCTTTTTAATAGCTGAGTAGTACTCCATTGTGTAGATGTACCAATTTTCTGTATCCATTCCTCTGTTGAGGGGCATCTGGGTTCTTTCCTGCTTCTGGCTATTATAAATAAGGCTGCTATGAACATAGTGGAGCATGTGTCCTTCATATCAGTTGGGACATCTCCTGGATATATGCCCAGAAGAGGTATTGCTGGATCCTCTGGTAGTACTATGTCCAATTTTCTAAGGAACCACAGGACTGATTTCCAGAGTGGTTGTACAAGCCTGCAATCCCACCAACAGTGGAGGAGTGTTCCTCTTTCTCCACATCCACACCAGCATCTGTTGTCACCTGAATTTTTGATGTTAGCCATTCTGACTGGTGTGAGGTGGAATCTCAGGGTTGTTTTGATTTGCATTTCCCTGATAATTAAGGATGTTGAACATTTTTTCAGGTGCTTCTCTGCCACTCGGTATTCCTTGGGTGAGAATTCTTTGTTCAATTCTGAGCCCCATTTTTTAATGGGGTTATTTGATTTTCTGGAGTCCACCCTCTTCAGTTCTTTATATATATTGGATATCAGTCCCCTATCTGATTTAGGATAGGGAAAGATCCTTTCCCAATCTGTTGGTGGCCTTTTTGTCTTATTGACAGTATCTTTTGCCTTGCAGAAGCTTTGCAGTTTCATGAGGTCCCATTTGTCGATTCTCGATCTTACAGCACAAGCCATTGCTGATCTATTCAGGAATTTTTCCCCTATGCCCATATCTTCGAGGCTTTTCCCCACTTTCTCCTCTATAAGTTTCAGTGTCTCTGGTTTTATGTGAAGTTCCTTGATCCACTTAGATTTGACCTTAGTACAAGGAGAGAGGAATGGGCTGATTCGCATTCTTCTACATGATAACAACCAGTTGTGCCAGCACCATTTGTTGAAAATGCTGTCTTTCTTCCACTGGATGGTTTTAGCTTCCTTGTGGAAGATCAAGTGGCCATAGGTGTGTGGGTTCATTTCTGGGTCCTCAATTCTATTCCATTGGTCTACTTGTCTGTCACTATACCAGTACCATGCAGTTTTTATCACAATTGCTCTGTAGTAAAGCTTTAGGTCAGGGATGGTGTTTCCACCTGAGGTTCTTTTATCCTTGAGAAGAGTTTTTGCTATCCTAGTTTTTTGTTATTCCAGATGAATTTGCAGATTGCTCTTTCTAATTCGTTGAAGAATTGAGTTGGAATTTTGATGGGGATTGCATTGAATCTGTAGATTGCTTTTGGCAAGATAGCCATTTTTACAATGTTGATCCTGCCAATCCATGAGCATGGGAGATCTTTCCATCTTCTGATATCTTTAATTTCTTTCTTCAGAGACTTGAAGTTTTTATCATACAGATCTTTCACTTCCTTAGTTAGAGTCATGCCAAGATATTTTATATTATTTGTGACTATTGAGAAGGGTGTTGTTTCCCTAATTTCTTTCTCAGCCTGTTCATTCTTTGTGTAGATAAAGGCCATTGACTTGTTTGAGTTAATTTTATATCCTGCTACTTCACAGAAGCTGTTTATCAGTTTTAGGAGTTCTCTGGTGGAATTTTTAGGGTCACTGATATATACTATCATATCATCTGCAAAAAGTGATATTTTGACTTCCTTTTTTCCAATTTGTATCCCCTTGATCTCCTTTTGTTGTCGAATTGCTCTGGCTAGGACTTCAAGAACAATGTTGAATAGGTATGGAGAGAGTGGACAGCAATGTCTAGTCCCTGATTTTAGTGGGATTGCTTCAAGTTTCTCACCATTTACTTTGATGTTGGCTACTGGTTTGCTGTAGATTGCTTTTATCATGTTTAGGTATGGGCCTTGAATTCCTGATCTTTCCAAGACTTTTATCATGAATGGGTGTTGGATCTTGTCAAATGCTTTTTCCGCATCTAACAAGATGATCATGTGGTTTTTGTCTTTGAGTTTGTTTATATAATGGATTACGTTGATGGATTTCCATATACTCAACCATCCCTGTATCCCTGGAATAAAACCTACTTAGTCAGGATGGATGATTGCTTTAATGTGTTCTTGGATTCGGTTAGCGAGGATTTTATTGAGTATTTTTGCATCGATATTCATAAGGGAAATTGGTCTGAAGTTCTCTATCTTTGTTTAATCTTTCTGTGGTTTAGGTATCAGAGTAATTGTGGCTTCATAGAATGAGATGAGTAGAGTTCCATCTACTTCTATTTTGTGGAATAGTTTATGCAGAACTGGAATTAGATCTTCTTTGAAGGTCTGGTAGAACTCTGCACTAAACCCATCTGGTCCTGGGCTTTTTTTTGTCTGGGAGACTATTAATAACTGCCTCTATTTCTTTAGGGGATATGGGACTGTTTAGATGGTCAACTTGATCCTGATTCAACTTTGGTACCTGGTATCTGTCTAGAAATTTGTCCATTTCATCCAGGTTTTCCAGTTTTGTTGAGTATAGCCTTTTGTAGAAGGATCTGATGGTGTTTTGGATTTCTTCAGGATCTGTTGTTATGTCTCCCTTTTCATTTCTGATTTTGTTAATTAGGATGTTGTCCCTGTGCCCTCTAGTGAGTCTAGCTAAGGGTTTATCTGTCTTGTTGATTTTCTCAAAGAACCAACTCCTCGTTTGGTTAATTCTTTGAATAGTTCTTCTTGTTTCCACTTGGTTGATTTCACCCGGAGTTTGATTATTTCCTGCTGTCTACGCCTCTTGGGTGAATTTTCTTCCTTCTTTTCTAGAACTTTTAGATGTGTTGTCAAGCTGCTAGTGTGTGTTCTTTCTAGTTTCTTTTTGGAGGAATTCAGAGCTATGAGTTTCTCTCTTAGAAATGCTTTCATTGTGACCCATAGGTTTGGGTATGTTGTATCTTCATTTTCATTAAACTCTAAAAAGCCTTTAATTTCTTTCTTTATTCCTTCCTTGATCAATGTGTCATTGAGAAGAGTGTTGTTCATTTTCCACGTGAATGTTGGCTTACCAATATTTATGTTGTTATTGAAGAGCAGCCTTAGTCCATGGTGGTCTGATAGGATGCATGGGACAATTTCAATATTTTTGTATCTGTTGAGGCCTGTTTTGTGACCAATTATATGGTCAATTTTGGAGAAGGTCCCGTGAGGTGCTGAGAAGACGGTAAATCCTTTTGTTTTAGGATAAAATGTTCTGTAGATATCTGTTAAGTCCATTTGTTTCATAACTTCTGTTAGGTTCACTGTGTCCCTGTTTAGTTTCTGTTTCCACGATATGTCCATTGATGAAAGTGGTGTGTTGAAGTCTCCCACTATTATTGTGTGAGGTGTAATGTGTGTTTTGAGCTTTACTAATGTGTCTTTAATGAATGTGGCTGCCCTTGCATTTGGAGCATAGATATTCAGGATTGAGATTTCCTCTTGGAGGATTTTACCTTTGATGAATATGAAGTGTCCCTCCTTGTCTTTTTTGATGACTTTGGGTTAGAAGTTGATTTTATTCGATATTAGAATGGCTACTCCAGCTTGTTTCTTCAGACCATTTGCTTGGAAAATTGTTTTCCAGCCTTTTACTCTGAGGTAGTGTCTGTCTTTTTCCCTGAGATGGGTTTCCTGTAAGCAACAGTATGTTGGGTCCTGTTTGTGTAGCCAGTCTGTTAGTCTATGTCTTTTTATTGGGGGAATTGAGTCCATTGATATTAAGAGATATTAAGGAAAAGTAAATGTTGCTTCCTTTTATTTTTGTTGTTAGAGTTGGCATTCTGTTCTTGTGGCTGTCTTCTTTTTGGTTTGTTGAGGGATTACTTTCTTGCTTTTTCTAGGGCGTGATTTCCGTCCTTGTATTTTTTTTTTTTCTGTTATTATCCTTTGAAGGGCTGCATTCGTGGAAAGACAATGTGTAAATTTTTGTCGTGGAATACTTTGGTTTCTCCATCTATGATAATTGAGAGTTTGGCCGGGTATAGTAGCCTGGGCTGGCATTTATGTTCTCTTAGTGTCTGTATAACATCTGTCCAGGCTCTTCTGGCTTTCATCGTCTCTGGTGAAAAGTCTGGTGTAATTCTGATAGGCTTGCCTTTATATGTTACTTGACCTTTCTCCCTTACAGCTTTTAATATTCTATCTTTATTTAGTGCATTTGTTGTTCTGATTATTATGTTTTGGGAGGAATTTCTTTTCTGGTCCAGTCTATTTGGAGTTCTGTAGGCTTCCTGTATGTTCACGGGCATTTCTTTCTTTAGGTTTGGGAAGTTTTCTTCTATAATTTTGTTGAATATATTTCCTGGGCCTTTAAGTTGAAAATCTTCATTTTCATTAACTCCTATTATCCGTAGGTTTGGTCTTCTCATTGTGTCCTGGATTTCCTGGATGTTTTGAGTTAGGATCCTTCTGCATTTTGTATTTTCTTTGATTGTTGTGCCAATGTTCTCTATGGAATCTTCTGCACCTGAGATTCTCTCTTCCATTTCTTGTATTCTGTTGCTGATGCTCACATCTATGGTTCCAGCTTTCTTTCCTAGGGTTTCTATCTCCAGTGTTGCCTCACTTTGGGTTTTCTTTATTGTGCCTACTTCCCTTTTTATGGCTAGTATGGTTTTGTTCATTTCCATCACCTTTTTGGATGTGTTTTCCTGTTTTTTTATAAGGACTTCTACCTGTTTGGTTTTGTTTTCCTGTTTTTCTTTAAGGACTTGTAACTCTTTAGCAGTGTTCTCCTGTATTTCTTCAAGTGATTTATTAAAGTCCTTCTTGATGTCCTCTACCATCATCATGAGATATGCTTTTAAATCTGGGTCTAGCTTTTTGGTTGTGTTGGGGTGCTCAGGACTAGGTGGGGTGGGAGTGCTGCGTTCTGATGATGGTGAGTGATCTTGATTTCTGTTAGTAGGATTCTTACGTTTGCCCTTCACCATCTGGTATTCTCTGGAGCTGTGCAGGATACACTCGGTGGGGTCCTGGAACCAAGATGTCTGTGCAGGGTACACTTGTTAGGGTCCCGGAACTAAGATGTCTGCTGCCAATGCTCAGGCAAAGAGCTCCCGCACTGGGCAGGTCCCTATCCTCTGGCCGGGAAAATGGTCACCTGCCTGTGTAGGATACACTAGGTGGGATCCCGGAACCAAGATGTCTGCTGCTGATGCTCAGGCAAAATGCTCCCACGCAGGGCAGATCCCTATCTTCTAGCCGGGAAAATGGCCAGCTGTTTGTGCAGGATACACTCGGCGGGTCCTGGAACCAAGATGTCTGCTGCTGATGCTCCCGCAAAATGCTCCCACACAGGGCAGATCCCTATCCTCTAGCCTGGAAAATGGCCAGCTGTCTGTGCAGGATACACTTGGCGGGTCCCGGAACCAAGATGTCTGCTGCTGATGCTCAGGCAAAGCGCTCCCGCGCCGGGCAGATCCCAATCCTCAGAATTCTTAAGATCCTGTGCCTGGTGTTGTGGGTATCTGGCAGTAGTCAGCCGACTCTGCACCTTAGCTACCCCTGTGCTGCTCGGACCGAAGGGGGCTTGTGCCCCTACTCAGACCGGGTTTTCTGCTTTCCTAACTAATGCAGTCTTAGGTCCCGCGTGATTGGATTGGACAGGATAATTTCTTACCATTAATTTTCCCACATCTCTCATAGGGACATTGAGTTGCTTTGGAGCGAGACCTTTTCCCAGAATCCATTTAGTTTTTAAATTTGTCTGACCTCAGTAGATTCATACCAGTGATTAGATATCTAATCTCAGGATTTCTTTTTACTCTACAAAATTATTAAAGTATTTTACCAAGAAGATTTGTGTCTGTCCTTAGTTACCATATTAGAAATCTAAAACAGGAAATTCCAATATATTTAATTTTATAGGAGTTTAAGAATATAAGTAAGTGGAACTTGGTGGGATATGCCTATAATTCTAGAACTGGAAAGTTGGGCTGTCGAGTCAGATATTGTCTCAAAGCACCAAAAAGTATATAACAGAAAGATCAGGTAAGAATGTGATACAATGGCAGAGTGCTTACCCAGAGTGTGTGAATTCAGAATTAGAGTCCAAACAGTGGAAAACTAGTTTTTAAAAAAAAGTTTATAACACATTGGCTTAAATGGTATTTTATGAAAATAACTAGAGTTTTCCACACCAAAATTTTAAAAAGACAAGTGATATTTTTAATTCTGCAAACCTCTTGATAACTTGCTGATTATTGTATCTGCTCCATCAATTTTGCCAAATGAACATCATCCACAGATGTTCTTTTTTTCACTTTATTATTTTTTATTAGGTATTTTCTTTATTTACATTTCCAGTGCTATCCCAAAAGTCCCCCATACACTCCCACCCCACTCCCCTACACACCCACTCCCACTTCTTGGCCTTGGCATTCCCCTATACTGAGGCATATAAAGTTTGCACTACCAATGGGCCTCTCTTTCCACTGATGGCCGACTAGGCCATCTTCTGATACATATGCAGCTAGAGACATGAGCTCTGGGGAGTACTGGGTAGTTCATATTTTTGATCCACCTATAGGGTTGCAGATCCCTTTAGCTCCTTGGGTACTTTCTCTAGCTCCTCCAGTGGGGACCCTGTGATCTATCCAATAGCTAACTGTGACCATCCACTTCTGTGTTTGCTAGGCCCCGGCATAGTCTCACAAGAGACATCTATATCAGGGTCCTTTCGATAAAATATTGCTAGTGTATGCAATGGTGTCAGCGTTTGGATGCTGATTATGGGATGGATCCCTGGATATGGCAGTCTCTACATGCTCCATCCTTTCATCTCAGCTCCAAACTTTGTCTCTGTAACTCCTTCCATGAGTGTTTTGTTCCCAATTCTAAGGAGGGGCATAGTGTCCACACTTCAGTCTTCATTCTTCTTGAGTTTCATGTGTTTTGCAAATTCTATCTTGTATCTTGGGTATTCTAAGTTTCTGGGCTAATATCCACTTATCCGTGAGTACATATCATGTGAGTTCTTTTGTGATTGGGTTACCTCACTCAGGATGATGCCCTCCAGGTCCATCTATTTGCCTAGGAATTTCATAAATTCGTTCTTTTTAATAGCTGAGTAGTACTCCATTGTGTAGATGCACCACATTTTCTGTATCCATTCCTCTGTTGAGGAGCATCTGGTTTCTTTCCAGCTTCTGGTTATTATAAATGAGGCTGCTATGAACATAGTAGAGCATGTTTCTTTCTTACTAGTTGTACATCTTCTGGATATACGCCCAGGAGAGGTATTGTGGGATTCTCCGGTAGTACCATGTCCAATTTTCTGAGGAACTGCCAGACTGACTTCCAGAGTGGTTGTACAAGTTTGCAATCACACCAAAAATTGAGGAGTGTTCCTCTTTCTCCACATCCTTGCCAGCATCTGCTGTCACCTGAATTTTTGATCTTAGCCATTCTGACTGGTGTGAGGTGGAATCTCAGGGTTGTTTTGATTTGCATTTCCCTGATGATTAAGGATGTTGAACATTTTTTCAGGTGCTTCTCAGCCATTCCATATTCCTCAGGTGAGAATTCTTTATTAAGCTCTGCACCCCTATTTTTAATGGGGTTATTTGATTTTTTGGAGTCCACCTTTTTTGCGTTCTTTGTATATATTGGATATTAGTCCCCTATCTGATTTAGGATAGGTAAAGATCCTTTCCCAATCTGTTGGTGGTCTTTTTGTCTTATTGACGGTGTCTTTTGCCTTACTGAAGCTTTGCAATTTTATGAGGTCCCATTTGTCAATTCTCAATCTTACAGCACAACCCATTGCTGTTCTATCCAGGAGTTTTCCCCCACTTTCTCCTCTATAAGTTTTAGTGACTCTGGTTTTACGTGGAGTTCCTTGATCCACTTAGATTTGTCCTTAGTACAAGGAGATAGGAATGGATCAATCGAATTCTTCTCCATGATAACCACCAGTTGTGCCAGCACCATTTGTTGAAAATGGTGTCTTTTTTCCACTGGATGGTTTTAGCTCCCTTGTCGAAGATGAAGTGACCATAGGTGTGTGGGTTCATTTCTGGATCTTCAATTCTATTCCATTGGTCTACTTGTCTGTCACTATACCAGTACCATGCAGTTTTTATCACAATTGCTCTGTAGAACAGCTTTAGGTCAGGCATGGTGATTCCACCAGAGGTTCTTTTATCCTTGAGAAGAGTTTTTGCTATCCTAGGTTTTTTGTTATTCCAGATGAATTTGCAGATTGCTCTTTCTAATTCGTTGAAGAATTGAGCTGGAATTTTGATGGGGATTGCATTGAATCTGTAGATATTGTATATATATATATATATATAATATGTATATATATACACACATATATATGTATGTATATATATGCATGTATATATATGTATGTATATGTATATATATCTTAATGTGCCCTAATTTACCCTCCTATTTATTTATTCATTTATTTATTTATTTATTTTTGGTGTGGGGAATTTGAACCTAAAGTCTTGTATATGCTAGGAAAGCACTCTACTGTTGAGCTGTAATCACCATTTGGCCATTTTAAAGTTCTATCTATCTATCTATCTATCTATCTATCTATCTATCTATGGCCCTGTATATAATATGCACACATTATACACAAACAAATACACACACACACACAGACACACACACACACACACACACACACACACACACACACACATGTGTTTTCACACAGCCTAGGCTAGCTGAAACTTCTTGTATATTAGAGGCTTGTCTTAGACTACCTTTTATACTTTTCCATCTAATGCTAGATTTGCAAGCATGCATGTACCATCTCTCCTGTATGGCTCACCTTTTTTTTTTTTATCACTCTATTTTTGTCTCATTCTAGGTTATATTGATACTCTCAGAGAGCTCTTGGCTTCTGAACACACCTCAAACAAATAGTAACCATGTTATGTTTCTCCTCTTGGGAAATCTGATTTTTACCAATAAAGAGAATTTGAATGATGGAATCTCAGGCACTAGCCTGCAAGTTCTATAAAAGTGTGATGTGGGTGGGTGTCTGGGGAGGCTGGGAAGCCACAGGTCATGTGAAGGTGGGTTTTGCTTTTCCATGAGGATGATCCATGAAAAATTTGTCCACTTTAGATTGTTTTGTTTTTATTGCAATATTAGTAACTAGGAATTTTGCAAAATGGTATTTCATAGAGTTCAAAGCTCGAGAGTCTTTGTTAATTACCTTTTCCTGCTCCTAAGCATGTATAGGAACATTCAACAGTAAATCTAGACTCTCGAGCTTTGAACTCTATGAAGTATTAATGCCAGCTTTGCTTGGCAAGATGTGCCCACTGGTGCAAAAGTGGCATGACAATGGTGGGGTAACCACTGCTCTCTGATTGGATTTGAGACCTGTTCCACAGGAAGGACTATATCTGAACCTTGTCAGAAATCCATGGCTGCAGAGGTCATGGGTCGAAGGGGGCAAATTCACTATTCTTATTTAGCTAAATTGACATACATCAAACCAAACCACAGTGTTTATATCCATGGACATATCTCTGCAGTGTATTGTGGTGGATGCAGACTCATGGCTGCCCAAGTTGCTTAGAATATATGATGGTTGAGTATCTAGGTCTAAACAGGTTACTTTTACCATCCATACTGAGCCTCAGTGAACACTGATGAAAAGAAAATGTGTAGAGAGTACTAAGTCCTCATGTTTATGGAGCATTGGGGAAATCAGGAATGTTGACCTTGAAAGCTTTCCTCTTCAATGGAAAGGATTCACAAGTGTCAATCCACAGGGAAAGCTTGGATTGGATGTAGTTAATAACCTCATCATCTCTGGCTATCTGTTGAGCCAGGCCTTACCCAAAGACTCTGACTACTAGTTTTATCCCAGACTCCTGTGTGTTGTTTCTCAGTCAATAGAACACATTCTTATGCAAGGTTCCATGTACTTTAAACGAGTCTACTATTATATAAGGCTCTTGTTCCCTAGACCCTTATCCTGAGCATTTTTCTCAGTCAATAGACCTGATTTTTATTGAGGAGATCACAGGTACTTTGTAAAAGAGTTAGGTGTAGTCATACCTTAAGCTTTCTTGTAACAATTGTCACAAGGAAACTTTTTTCCAAAGTTGCACTGTGTTTAAATATGTTGAAAATAAACTGCTTGAGTTCAGGCTCTAGAAATTTCAACAAACACCAGAAACCCGAGTCGTGTTTAACCAGAATTCCCTTTTGTATCATGTGAATTATTCCTCTGCCATCTGTATCATTTGCAAGGACATTCACAGAGTGGAAAGGACATAAGAGCTAGAGGGTAAGAAGACAAGTTATGAAATGCTGTCTTTAGGGCATGACACGGTTATTGCAAATGGGATCACTTAGCTAGAGTTGCTTGCACTGGGACTGCATAAGACTTGGCCTATCAACAGACAATCACAGACCTAGGAGGGGCTTATAAGGTTATATACCTCTATGTTGAACTATTGGCTGCCAATGGATTCTAGGGAAGGGATAGTTACCTAATCTTTAGATGTGTACTCACCGATGAAGCCATGGGGCACCAGTGGATAGTTCCAAACTTGTGACCATGCAGAGAGTTTTGTTAAATTTAATGTGTCATAAAAGGAGACACAAAGACTTGAATGTGGCAAAGGAAGCAGATGGCAGGTATGGGAGGAAGTTGAGAATGTGTGGGGGTGTGAGGAAACATAAAGTATTGCAGGGTAAACAGTATATGTGGTAAAACACAGAGCCTTTGCAAACTATTGATAGGAGTGTTAATTATCACAGAGATTATGAAAAACAGGATAAGAGATTCCTCAAAGGAACCCCACAATAGGTTGTGTTATAAAATATAATGTGACAAAGGGGGTACCTAGCAGGCCTACTCCAAGGTGTCTCTCTGAGAATTCACAACATGCAACAGATCTGGGTTTATTTTGGAAAAGGGAGGGAAGTGAGGATCTGAAGAAGGGGTAGAGGCAGCTGAGTAGACATGCATACAGGTAGGCAGACAGCAGAGTCATGAGGGCAGAGAAGGGGGCAGGGGAACAGAGAAGGAAAGAAAAGGGGATAGAGAGGAAAGTGGCTGGGAACAGAGAGAGAGGGAGGAGGGAGGGGGAGAAGGAGAGGGAGAAGAGGAAGAGGAGAGAGGGGAGAGGAGGGGAGAGAGGGAGAGAGGGAGAGAGGGAGAGGGAGAGAGGGAGAGAGGGAGAGAGGGAGAGAGGGAGAGCATGCTCCCATGTTGAAGTGGTAGGGCAGTCTTCTGAAGTACCGGGCATCAGCAGGTGATGATCTAAACCATTGCTAGGTCCCTAGGAGGAGCCTAGTGGAATCTCCTGTAAGCTAACAGGTTGTATTTCTAAAGGAATCTAAATGGGTATGCTGTGGAGATCAGGTCTTTTCACATTCACTGTATCATCTGCAATAGCCAAGATGTGAAATCATCCTAAATGTCTACTGAAGAATAAAAAGATAATGAAAATGTGGCATACACACACCATGATATGCTCTTAGGGCATTTTCTTAAGAGGAAAATCTGCCTAATTGACAACAACATATATGTACCTGAAGAATTCCAAGTGAAATAAGCCAGACATAGAAAGTCAAAATTCAGGGGCTGGCGAGATGGCTCAGTGGTTAAGAGCGCCGACTGCTCTTTCGAAGGTCCCGAGTTCAAATTCCAGCAACCACATGGTGGCTCACAACCATCCATAATGAAATCTGATGCCCTCTTCTGGAGTGTCTGAAGACAGCTACAGTGTACTTTCATATAATAAATAAATCTTTAAAAAATACAAAAAAAAAAAGAAAGTCAAAATTCTCATATATGTGGAATCTAAGTGGTCTGATTCATTCACAGTAGATTATTCTCAGGAGGCATCATTCCTCAGGAGTCACACACTCCCTGCCTTGAGACAGGGTCTCTCATCGGCCTAGAGCTCAGCTAATGAGATAGGCTTGCTGGTAAGAATCTGCCTATTTGTGACTTCCCAGTGCTGGGATTATAAACACACATGATTATACCCAACATATTTATGTATATTTTGTCAATCAAACTAAAGTCTTCATGTTTGCATGATAATCACTTAACTGACAGCTATCTCCCCAGCCCAATATATTATATTTTAAAGAACTGTAAGCAAATTAGATTGCAATTGTCCCCATTTCCACAAATAACAAGGTTATAAAGTAATACATATTACTTTAATTTAGCCATTTTATAATGTATACATTTCTAAACTATATATATATATATCTCCAGTATATGTAATTTGTATTTGTCAACTAAAACAGAAAAAAATAATCTAATTCTATAATACAGTTCAATGTTTCTTTTCAACGATACAATTTTGTTATTAATTATCCTCTGAATCCAATTAGTATTACCTATGTGTACAGGGATGTATGGTTGTCCATAGAGGTATGAACAACTTACCAGGGGTCACATTCCCAAAGAAGAATGACTTCCTTCTTTAGCAGTCATCAGCTTCTAATAGCTGAAGATTGGGCTTCAGGGAGTGCATCCACATTCATGCTGGAAATCTTGACTGGCTTGATCTTGTGTAGGTCTTATGCATTGATGCATGCAACAGCCACATCATGCCTTGATGTCTACATTTCACAGAATTCCACTCCATTTGACAACTTTCACATTCTTACTATTTTCTCTTCTTTGAAGTTCCCTGAGCCTAGGAGGGTGGGAGGTTGATATAGATGACCCATCCATATCCAAGTACTCAGAGTTATATACTCTGTGACCATTATGTGTCTTCATTAACTACTATCCACTACAATAGGAAGCCTCTCTAACCAAAGTTGAAAGCAATACATTTATGGATAGTAATGTATGTATTTTCAATGTAGTTTGATGGCATAGCTATTGAGTAAAATGACATTTCTTACTCCTATTCTATGATGTCTCTGATCATGGATGGTTGAGCAGGTTTACATTTCTAGATATAAAATATCTTCTGTAGAATAGGCTTCATGTCCAATCAGAAAGCAGTTGGTTACCCCATAATCTTCATGCCACTATTTCACCTGTACACATGGTGGTAACAGGTCAGCATCGAAGCATTCAGTATCTAGTGTTGGGTAAGATTATTATGGTGTCTTTTTTCCCTCTAGCAACTTGCATAGCATAATCTGGAACTATGTAATTAGCCACCAGGCACAGTTTCCTAGTCAGTTTCAGGCTGATTGGTTAATGGCCTGAACCCAAAGTAAATGGCATCTTACCATAGCTATGTTTCGTAGCGGAGAACAGAGACCAATTCCTGTGATGTTTTGGGTACCCCAGGGGTCTCCCTAACCAATGACAAGCAGGAAAGTTCCTGTTCCTGGAACTGAGGTTTTTGTTTAATAACCCATGCTTTCTGGGACAAGCATAGTCCACACATGCAGGGTACATGTTCCAGCTCTTTTTCTCTTTAAAAAATATTTAAATTGAAATACAATTACATCACTTCCACCCTCCCATTCATCTTCAAGCCCCTCCCAACTAGCCTCAATATACTATTTTAAAAATATATCTTTTAATTAGCTTTTACACTAATGGATTTCTTTAAAACTTCATGTATTCTTAGAATTGGCCAACCCGCCCCTACTATCTCTTTGCCATCTTCCCGTCCACGCGCAAACTTTTAACCCTGAGTACATCCTCCCCATTTTTTCATGTCACCTGTGTTCTCTTGTCTAGCCTAATTGATTATATTTGGGGGGGGTGGATTATCATAATTTTTCAAATAACTTTTAAAAATGTACCCTTTATCTGGCCGGTTAAGGTTTAACTGCCAAGTATTGTTTATTATTTGTGTATATCCATTGTACAAAATAACAGCTCTTCTGAAGACATTAAAAGGGTGGAGAGATGGCTTACCTGTGAAGGTTAGACTCACAACCAACAAATAAAACATTTAAAACTATGCAGCATGCCCCCTCCCCTTGTAACCCTTTGCTCTTTTCTGCTGGCACTTCCCTCTTGTCAAATAGTCTTCCATGTATTTGCATGGTTATTTTCCATTTCCATGTTGATGCATTACTCCATCGAAGTTAGTACTTATCCCATGAACAGGATACTTTGCCTGGAACTGATCATGCAATGTCTCATGCACACCTCACCAGCTAAATTTACATGATTACTACAGATAAACAAAAGCACAAACATACACACATGCAAAAGACTCTGCATAAAGGCATTGTTCATACTTCAAATATATTCAAGGATGGATTGGGGGATGTTTTATGGGGAAGAAGGCCAGTCTGTGAGCAAACATGTGATGGTCAATTCCCAAGTGACTACTGTGGGATCAGATGAGCTGAGCCAGGGCGGCCTGAGTGTTAGTGTTCCCTAGGAAGTTTTCATAGAGCTTCATGCTGAAGGCTCTCACGCCACCAGTGGGATCCCCCTCATTTTGGATCTGTATCACTTTGTATTTATGTCAGCTTCTCCCTGATTGCCTGTTGTCTCATTTTTAGAACTTGAATGTTTTCTGGCTTCTAAACACTCGCTTATTAGCCTGACAGCCCTGGGGAAGCCAGCAGGGAGTCTACAAGGGCTCTTCCTATTCTGAGCTCAGAAAATTCCATCACATCATGGTCAAGTAACTTTTACAAGATCTCAGCTCATCAGAATCAAATTGGAACCTGCTGGTTTTGCACAGAGAAATGAGGAAAAACTAAACTACATCATTAATTGTCATCTCCTGCTCCCAGAGGAAGAATATTCTACAATTTGTCAGTTGAAGTTGTCTCTACGGGTGTGCAGCTGGAAGCCTAGGGAATCGTGGCATGATTTCATACTTCTACCCACAACAAGCATTGTTTATTGAAAATATAACCCCATTGAAAAAGCTGAGTATGGGAAATGTTGGATTTTGCCTTTTGTTTTTGCTTAGTAGATTGGCTTGTAGTTAGAGAACACAAAATACAAGCAAAAAAAAATAAAAATATAATAGAATTCAGGGATGGTGGATTAGTAATACCATGTTAGTCCTCAGGAGACTGAGGCAGAAGAATTTTTCTCAGTTTGAGCGTAGCCTAAATTACATAATGAGTTAAAGAGGAATCTGGGCTGTAGAGCAAAAATCATGTTTTAAAAATCAAACAAGAGCATCAAAAATAGAACATGGAATAGATTATCTGTATGTAAAGTGTTATGACATGAAAAAGGACAATATGGGGCTTAACCAGCTTCTTCTAGCTCAGAAGCTTCATCTTCCCCAGGCTATGCCTAGGGTAAGATGCTAGGTGGGCTGAGGCCTGACCTGACAGGCTATGCTTAGGGTAAGACACTAGGTGGGCTGAGGCCTGACCTGACAGGCTATGCCTAGGGTAAGATGCTAGGTGGGCTGAGGCCTGACCTGACAGGCTATGCCTAGGGTAAGATGCTAGGTGGGCTGAGGCCTGACCTGACAGGCTATGCCTAGGGTAAGATGCTAGGTGGGCTGAGGCCTGACCTGAAGAGCCTGTCAGAGAGGCCAGAGGTGAGAAAGTGATAAGAGAACTGTACAGAGCTTGAGGTTCCTCTCTCTCTCTCTCTCTCTCTCTCTCTCTCTCTCTCTCTCTCTCTCTCTCTCCCTCTCTCTCTCTCTCTGTGTGTGTGTGTGTGTATGTGTGTGATGTGGTGTTACAGAGAAAGAAAAAGAATTGTAGAGATTTTATTGTCAGATTCAGAACTTAATCCCCTATTTACTTTCAATTATTTTTGGATTTTGGTCTGAGATTTGTTTTTAATCCATACTCAAAGTGCTACAACATAGCTAAGGTTTTATTTTGTTTTGTTTTTTTAAAGTGAACCATGTGAAGTTGCAGAGTTTTGTAAGACAATGATAGTCAAATACTGTCAACTCTTTCATGACTCACACTGACATATGGGCCACATTAGATTTTTGACTTAGTTTAGGTACAAAGACTGGATCAAGTGTCCTGGGCAGAGCAAGCCACATTGAGAAAAGCTGTAGGAGGGGAAAGCCAGGCAGATGGAGTTTCGTTGTTGCTAGCACAGGCTTCTCAGAAGCAAAGGATGAACTGATCCTCTTTCACAAGACTACAGTTAGGATGCCTACCGTGTACCTCATCTAGAAACTAAAGATACATATGCACCCTCACAAGGAGCCCATGAAGCAAGTTCCACAGGTATTCTAAGTTTATCAATGAAGAAATGACCCTGTTATAGTTTTATTTGTCAACATGACCAGTCAACAGTGTGACGTTGATGCATTTGACACACAAATGGTCAGCTTTTGGGGACAGGAGATCATTCTATGAATTCAGCTGCCAGGCTGCCTTTGGACTTGAGATTACAGCATTAGCTTCTGCTAGAACCTTAGCGTCAGAGCCGGCAGTAAACCTTCTCTTACCTATTTATTCATGCATACATGTATCTATTTGCATTTTCCTATTATCTATTGTATATCTAGCCATATATGCTCTCTATTCTTTTCTTCTTGATAGCCTTACTATCCCAGGGTCTCAGGTAGAGTACTGTTATATTGCAGTATGATATTGCAGGGCAGTGAGTAATTAACGAGTTATGTCTGGCACCAAATTCACTACATATTATTCCCACCTTGATGCTTATTATAGAAATTGTCTATCTATAGTTCTTCACATGAGAATGTGTTTGTTTGTCTTATTAAATCATTGTTAAAGAAGAAAGAAGCATTTGTTTTCCTGTGCTCTAGCATGGTACCCATTATGTATTTTTTCTCAATACATATTGGAATAAAACATTTTTGTAAGGTGTGTTTATGCCTAAAATGCTATATGATATGAGTTGTAAACATTATATAGAAGACAGAATTTTCATTGAATTTTAAGAAGTAAATATAGAATGTGTTTATTTTTAAGTTAGATTGACACAATTGTCCAAAATGCAGAGAACAACTGACTGCTGTATTGCCAGCCCTAGTTGCTACATCTACAACACAATCTACTCCCAAAGTCCAGGGAATCTTGGGGGAGGGTAGACAGAAGCATTGTAAGAACCTGAGGACCAGGGCTTCACCTGGGAGACTATGTCTTTTACATCTGAATGGGAAGTTGTACACATGAGATTTCAACAATATGTTTGTCTAAGCAATACCTGAATGAAGACACCAGCTGACATGTCATTACAGACAAGGGGTAACTCACAATATGCTGAGAAGGGAGAATTATTCTTTCCTAGGGATATGCCGTATATGTTGTTATTCAATACCTAAAAATCATGTGTATGAGAAATAACAAATGGATTCATCAGGTTGTGCTTATATATTCATATGTATATATACATGTAATAATTAAGAAAAAATGGAGATAATGCTTGAAAGTTGAAGGAGGGATTTGAGGTAGAGGAAGGAGAATAGTGGGGGCAAAATATGATGATAGGGAGCAGAAGATGATCATATATATATATATATATATATATATATATATATAATTTTATAGTAAAATACTTTAGATTTTACAATTACTAAATAACTATACAAATAAAAAAAGTCAGATTGACTGTTTCTAAGCTATATTGAATGTCTAATAGTATCAACACTTGTCTCTAAAGTTTTGCTCTTCACCAGCAGCAAAAGGGGAAGGGCAACTTCTAAGACAAAAGGTAAAAATGGCATTTCACTAACAATGAAAGGAAGAGGCAATCAAGATCCCTTGCTCAAGAAGGTAAAGTTGTCAAGCATTCACCTGGGAAAGGCAGCAAGGTCTGATGTCCTTCCTGTGCTAGCTCTGACTGATTAACATTGGTTGTCTGGAGCGCTTGAGAAGGGTTCCTGGATGACAGGCGCCCACAGCAGAGTATCCTGTAATGAGCAGTGTCCTCTTGGGACACATAAGGAGTAGAGGGAGACAGTGTGAAAATCAGTTTATCTGCTTCTGCTCTCTCTCTCTCTCTCCCCCTCCCTCCCTCCCTCAGCCCTCTCCATTCCTCCATCTCTCTCCCTCCTCCTCCCCTCTCCCTTCCCCTCCCTCTCTCTCTGAATTATGTAGGCTTGCTGTTAGTGCAGAGAACAAAAACAAAATTCAATTTAAAAGGAAGCAGAAATCACATGCAAAGCAATCTAAGTGTTTAGGGCAAGATTGATTTCTCAGATGCCAACCTAGCCATAGCCACTGTCTTACCAGTTTCTTTCCTTCAGTCACCAACCAGATAAGAAATCAAATGAACAGTATTTGTGTGGGCTTGTTGACAGGATTAGAAAAAAAAAAACAGTCATGCAGGTCCATATGCAAAGCTTATACTCAGAACATTATTTTAGTGTCAGCCTGTACGTCACCATAAACTAGGCATCGATTTCATAGTTTTATGTAGTCAGTGGACGCTTAGTTTGGCTCACATGTTTATTATTCTGTTCCTCTGGGCACACCAGACACCCATGTAGAACATCTTCATGTCAAACATACATCCTGTACAATCTGCATCGGCAGGGACATTTGTTGTTTACACCCACTTGCCTCTATTTTGTCTCACATTGTCTTTGCCTCCTCTTAGTTCTTTCAAGGCACTGTTGCTTGGAATACAACCAAGGGTAACGGTGATATTTTTTCCTTCTCTTTTTCTTTCTGGTGGAGCCAGTAGTCACCCCACTGCCATTCCTTTGTAGGTGAACTGTCTTTTCTTAGAAGCTTTAAAATAGTATCTTTGTTTTTCTGTTTGTTTGTTTTTGTTTTTGTTTTTGTCATTTTCAGCCTTACTGCTATGCCTGAAAGTGAATTTTACTCCTTTTTCACTTGAATTTTTTTGTTTCTTGAGATATATTTGGCTTCCTGTTTGAAGGCCTTTCAGTGTTATTAGAAATTCTCACCACTGGAAAAAAATTTTTTTTCAAGGGTCATCTATTTCCAATTTTTAAAATAATCTCCTGAGTCTCTAAGTCAGTATTGTTATAGCCATTGCCAATCCAACCTCCTTTCTAGTTTTTATATTTTGAATTTGTTTATGCAATAATCTGCTGCTTATTTTTTTACAAGATTCATGATACAAAATGTTCATTTATTTAGTATTTTCTAATACATTAATTTAGAACTTCATTAAATCTAGTCACTATGTGACATATTACTTGTTCATAGTTTTATTTTTTGTTTAAATTTACAGTGTTTTAGGATTTTAAACATGAGTAGTGTGTTTACACCATTTCCACACCTCTCTCTGTTTTGTCCAATTCTTTCCATGTGTCCCAACTCCCTCTCAAATTCATTACCCCTTTTTCTTCAGTTTCACACACACACACACACACACACACACACACACACACACACACACATTTACAAATATATTTTATTGACCTCCTTGAGTGTTGCTTGTATACCCATATGTTCAGTGAAAACGACCAGTTTTATTGTTTGTTAACTGAATTGAGACACATATAGCACATCTTATTGACCTGTAATATCATGCTGCATAGAATGGTACTATATTTGTTCATCACAAATCTGTTAATTTTTTCTTCTGTTACATATTTCTCCATTTCCACTCCCCTGTCTTTGATCATTATTGTTTTAGTACATTTGATTTTGTTTTGTTTAGATTTCACATTTTAGTAAGATTGATTATTCAATATTTTTCTTTCTGCTTCTGGCTTGTTTCACTTAGCACAAATGTCCTTTAGGTTCTTCTGGGTAGTCTCAAAAGGTAAGACTTCCTTTCTCAGGGCTGAGCAACAGCCCTTTGTATCTGAAGTTCTTTTATCACCTGCCCATCAGCGGTACTTAGGGTGGTCATCACTTGCCTACTGTGAGGTATGTTACAATGAGCCTGAGGGGACAGGTATTGGTTGGAAAACCTGGGACAGAAATCAATCGGAGGGCCATCTTAACACTTCAAATTGTCAGGGCTGGTTCTTACTTGTTTTCTTTTTTACTTCTATCCAGTGTTAAAATCAAGATAGGCAAATTCCTTTGCTTTTTCATCTGGTAGCAGCAGGCTTCTCAGTGTATTGAGGATGGTGGTGGGGGAGAGTGGTGCCATAGAGATGGGTGCCTTAGGTCCCTATAGAGCAAGCAACTGAGGTCAGAGGTCCTAGGTCACATTGACACAACAGAATTCCTCCAAGAAAAGCTGCCCTTGTTGTATGTGTGCCACCAGAGTTCCCAATTCACCTAATTTTTAAGATTTGTTTTGTCATATTGATTTTCTTATGTGTGTTATCTCAGTGGTGTATTTAACATGAATCATAAGAAGATATGTTATCTATCTTATTCAGAGCAGTTGTTCAAGCTATGAAACCTGCCATATTTCTGGAAACAGAAGCAAATAGTAAAATGTGAACAAGCTACTCTTTCTGAGCTTATGCTGAAAACATTTGGCTAGAAGACATGGAATACCTGTGTTACACAGAACAGAATTCATCTGAGCAAATTTCCTTGACTTTCCTGACTTGGAGTTTTAAAGTTGCAGATGTATGTACCAGCTCAGGAACCTTCTGCTGTCCTGAACTCTAATATGAAAATCAAGGGGAATTTCTATTGACTCCAGTTAGGGACTTCATGGCTCATTTGCATACATCATTAGGCACACATGACCCATCAGACAGGGTAGTAGGCAATGCAGAATGTTGAGGTATGTGCTATATGATGTAGCAGCCGAGGCATGAAAACAGGATGTGGCAGAGCTTCATCCTCTCTCGTTCTGGGCCCGAGGATCCAGTCAGCATAAGTTTGCATGGGGAAGAAGAGCAGGTTGCTCATGCAGAGGACCATCTGGGATCACTCACCCAGATGAGATTTCCCTCAGCAGTTTCCCTATGCTTGGCTCTGCTACCATAATGGATGCGTTTCTGTCATCTGTTCCTTGAGAATATTTTGAAATATCAGTGTTTAAAATGTTAGAACCATTTTTTTTGGGCAAAGGATGAACAAGGGTGATAATTTATCATTGATGCACACATTTGGAAAAGTAAAATATTCCCTTGTTGCGAGCTGTTAGCTGAGTTCTGCCTCATGAAAACTGTGTTCCAAGTGCATAAGTCTGAAGCAACTGGGTAAACCAACATGTGGCTTGGAACGACATCAGTGCAAGTAAAACATTAACAACTAGTTTTAAAAAACTAAAACAATTTTAGGCTTCTAATTCTTCAGTGTAGTGTTATATCACTTTCCAGTACTTTGACTAGATAAATGGGCTTGTGAATCTTAAGATTAAAATAAGGATGCCACTCGAAGTAAAAATTGCCTCCTGTTTTGTTTAAATCCAATGGATATGAAGTGAATGACGTAGAAAGGACCCTTGAGCCTGTTACTTCCAGTTCATGAACTTTCAATGCTACTTTGGAATTTTTTCTTTTAAAAAGTGTTATAGTGTGTGTGTGTGTGTGTGTGTGTGTGTGTGTGTGTTGTTATTGGCTTTTCTCTTGTCATGGCAAGGTGACAAACCAGACATAGATGTTCCTTCCCCTCCTCAATGCAGGCAATATGATAAGAATCCTCCATGTAACTTTGCAGAGTGTATTACTCCCCAGTATACATGGACTGGGAGCAGGTGTGTCTATTTGAGTGAAGCTGGGACATGGCACTGAACTTGACCATTGATGGATTAACACTGGCATGAAAAGTTTGGTTTATTACTTTAGTGGAATTTCCTCCTCTCCTGTCCTTTCATGGATGGTCAGACACTTTTCTGTGAATTGCAAAGTGATATGGTCAACACACAGGCCTACATGCTGGGCTTCGATATACCAAGTAAGCAAATGGAACACACTTTAAAATAAACACTCTTAGGAAATTTCACCCTTAGGAAAAGAAAAGAAGTGTTTTCAAGGCAGCAAACAGTAACAGGGATATGCAAGTGAGAGAGTTTGAGGCAAAGAGGGAGAGTCAATGACAATGCTGGGATGTTTAGTTGGGTGTCACTACCATGTTACACCTTTTTCCTGTCTTTTAGGATAGATTAAGTAAAACATGTATTCTCATTGAAGTATTAGACTTTAATAGTTTATGCTATTGTAGTACAGAATTAAACTTAATTAAATTATGGAGTTAGACTGACTGTATTCTGTTTCCAGGACATTATAAGTTTAATATAGAGGCTGATTTAAAGGATCTAGTCTAGTCATACTTTACTTCTTGATGGACATAGTTAAGATGGATAGGGAGAAGAAAATGTTTTGTGTAAAGCTGTATGGATAGGAATCAGTATTTATTCTCAAAGGAGATCATTTTGGAACAAGACACTATATATATATATATATATATATATATATATATATATATATATACATATATATATATATATATTAATTTATATATATTAATTTAAACTCCAAAGTCATCAGAGAGCAGGTGCTTGCAGATGTTTTCTCCTGAAACTCAAGTAGAAATGAACTGGACTCTTTATTGGGATCGTATTACATACTATGAAGAACACAGACAGAGAGTAAGATGTGCCTTTGTGAAAATCCAACAGTCTTTGAAATGTAAAGGGGACAGAAGGCCATCCTTACCCTGGATAAATAAAATCATGGTTTATTTGCAATATAGAGATACATGAGGAGGAGGCATGGCAAAAGAAAAGGGTAGAACAATAGTCAGAAGCTTAAGCTACAATGGCTGCTGTCTTAGTTAGGGTTTTATTGCTGTGAACAGACACCATGACCAAGGCAACTCTTATAAGGACAACATTTAATTGAGACTGGCTTACACGTTCAGGTGTTCCTTCCACCCATTATCATCAAGATGGGAGCATGGCAGTGTCCAGACAGGCATGGTGCAGAAGGAGCTGAAAGTTCGACATCTTCATCTGAAGGCTGCTAGAAGATTGATTTCCAGGCCTCTAAGGAAAGGGTCTTAAAGCCCAAGGCCACACTTTCTCCAACAAATTCACATCTACTTCTATGAGGACACACCTCCTAATAGTGCCACTCTCTGGGCTAAGCGTATTGAAATCACCACAACTGTGGAAGACAATGTTGACTATTTGAACAGTTACCACCCCATCCCCACCCCCAATGAAGGAAAAAAAAACCAGTATTTAGTAGTTTGTGGATGGTTATTTGTATTTATAAATTATTTTTAGGAATTCTTTTTCAAAAAGTATTACTGTGTGTGTGTGTGTGTGTGTGCGTGGGTCCCAGAGATTACACTCAGCTCATCAGGTTTAGGACCAAACTTCTGTGTCAGCTGAGCCACCTCAGCAACACACTCTTAATTATGTCTTAAAGCAATACACTGTTGTCATAAAAACTTAACCACACTGAGGTGCCAAAAGCCTTGTCTGGTATTCAGGTAACTGAAGAAAGTATCAAGGTATGGAGTGGGGTCATGCTGATAGGAGCATGGGGAGGGGAGTGGCACAGTTGACTTATATCAGCACTACTGATGGAACAAAACTTAATTATCTAGGACTGGCAAGAATACCCAGCAAGAAACTCTGAACTCTTAACTCTTAAGTGCACATACATATAGTCACACAGACATATGTACATTTGGTAGATAGAGTAGAGCACCAGCGGCCACACTCTTTTTTTCTCTCAGCCTTTTTATACCTTCTTAGACAAAAGTTCTTTATAAAATTACCCCACAGATAAAAATGTTACAGAAAAGGGGAGTAACAGAAGGATTTTGATAGTAAGTTCATAGAAGTGTTTCATTCTGTTAGCTCATTATACTTTCAAAGGAACAGAAGTTTCACATGGTCTTGTTTTATTATCTTGTATACCTGTGGCTTAATCCTAAGACATGACCTAGAATGAATATTTTTTTCTTGATTACAAATCTGTCCTAAGCCTATTTCTTTTCTTTGTATAATTTATGAAAGCTCATTGTATTTCTTATTAAATAGTCATTACTTAATGTTCTATGAGGAAACTCGCTTGCCACATAACCTTTGCTCTATGGCTTCTGTCACAGATGAAATATATTAAAGGCAAATCAGTATTTTGGTAATATTAGAAGAACTCCCAGCCTTGAAGTTTAGCTCAGGCTCAGAATGCTACCTATATTAAAGAGAAAGAGAATATGTATGTAATACTTGGAGAGAGAATTTTTAAGTGAAAATATTTGTCTACAGTATATTCTGAACAAGGTTTCCCTCACTCACTACCTCCCTGATGCTTCCCAGTTCCCCACCCCCTGAACTCAATACTTTCCTTCACTCTATCTTTTGAAAACAAATATGCCAATAAGAAAAAGAAAAACAGAATAAAACAGCAAAAAGAGGAAAAAACAAAATAAATGAAAATCACAAGAAACCCATATAGACAGATACACTCAAGAAACTCATAGCAACACATAACTGAAAACTATAATAGATAACCAAAGAAAAGTAAAAAAATGTCCAAGCTCTGCAACCCTATAGGTGCGACAACAATATGAACTAACCAGTACCCCCCAGAGCTCATGTCTCCAGCTGCATATGTATCAGAAGATGGCCTAGTCGGCCATTCGTTGAAAGAGGCCTATTGGTCATGCAAACTTTATATGCCTCAGTACAGGGGAAAGCCAGGGCCAAGAAGTGGGAGTGGGTGGGTGGGGGAGTGGATGGGGGAGCGTGTGGGGGACTTTTGGGATAGCATTGGAAATGTAAATGAAATAAATACCTAATAAAAAATATCCAAGCAAAGCATCATGAGACAACAAAATCTCCAAAACCACCATTGAGTTTGTTTTACACCGACTGCCTGCTGCTTGGCCCGAGGCCTCCTTGAGCATGGTTATACATTCAGTAACGATTCTTATCCAAATCTTTAGTCAAGAAGACAGCATGCCTTTGACCCAGATCTTAAGACTGGGACAGCTCCCTCAGGAAAAACTAATTTTTACTTTGGGAGAAGATGTCAATTGGAGGTAGCTCCTGGCTTAGGTATAGGGGTTTGTGGTGTTTACCTCTCCTCTCAGTGCTGGAACCCCATCTGATTTAGACCTGTGCAGGCTGTCAAAGTCTCTGTGTGTCTGGAATTTTGTTTCCTTGGAGATTTTGCTGTGGGTCTAAGTTCCTGGCTTAGCAGATGAATCTTTCTTCTGGTGCCAGGGATCTTAGAGTAGGCCACTTGCAATGCTAGGTTAACATATTTTGCAAGGATTCTGATTCATAGGGCCCTAACAGTACCATATGCACATATAGTCTGTATTCCCTATAAAACTTGATTCTATGTATAAAATGGCAACAAAGCAATGAATGTCTTGTGATGATAGCTTTGTCACCTGGTAAAACAACTGAGGAGTTTTGCTTAGAGATTTGCTCTAAGTATGGCAGTGCCATTGCAAAGATGCTGGATTGTAGTGACCAGAGCCTGAAGTTCAAAGCAAAGCACAGTAGAGGTGTCAGGAGCTGCGGATCCTGAACCAGGGCAAAGAGATTAGAAAGGACTGGGGGAAAAGTTCAGTACAGTGCAGCTGGGAAGCGAGGCCAGAGAGAGCCAGAGGGAGGCAATGGAGTCCCAACTTTTAACCAGAAATTGTTACACAAAATAGGGATTAGTTTGACTTCTTCAACTTAATAAAAGGCTGATAGACTTGATTACACAATAGCTGCCAGCGAATCCAGGTGAGCTGTGTAGTAGGAAGAGAGAGATGTGCTGGCCTGGAGGCAAGTGAGAGAATGATGACAGAGAGGGTGGCAGCTGCTTGAGTATTTGTCCACACACATTTTATTTAAGTCATCCATTTGCCTTCCTTCTGTTAGTTTGGCCCTCTTGGCTGACTTCTTCCACTTTCAGTTTAAATATAATCTCCTGTAGAGAGGCCTTATCTAACTCCCCGTCGAGGATTACAATCCTATTATTTTTTTCCTGCAAAGCAGGAAACACCATTTTGCTGACAAATGAAGGCATAGCAAGATTAACTTCAACAGGAATGGTAGAGCTGAGATGTAAGCACAGGGGTTTCATTATCATAGTGAGTAAAATGAAGCAAATGAAGGGAAATTGTCATAAAAGCTATGTCTTTAGCTATAGAAATTCATATTGATACCCATATGTCTGTATTTATGGTTGCATTTATAATGTTATTTTACTGCCTTAGTTCATCCTGTGTTTATGCATTCTGTATATTGAATAGAAATATGGGAACTATGGACTAATCTACTAAGTATTTATTTGTCGGAGAAGGAGGCCCAGGTAATCTTTAAAACATAATTTCTAGGAATATTTGTAAAATGCTTTTTGGTAAAGACTGATACTTGAAGCAGTGGACTGAGCAAGGCAGATCTTCCCAACTGACTGTTAGTCTGCAAATTTCTTCGCATGTTTCTCCTAGAACACAGAAATCGTTTAATCCATTTCGGACTCCTGCAACAGAATACTACAGCCTGGGTAATTTAATAAACAAAGACATCTTTGCTTCTGGGTCTGGAGATGGTGAAGTTCACAACTTGGTATATGTCATCTGGTGAGAGTTTTCTTGCTTTTGTTGTCCTCTAGAAAAAGTGTCAGAAAAGTGGTGTTTCCCTCTTACTAGGAACTGGCTCCTATTAGATCTCTAGAACTCACCTTCCTGTATTATACAGTGATGACTAGGGTTTTGACACATAAACTGTGGAGATGCATTCATGCCATAGAGGGTTCCTCCTCCTTCTCCTCTTCCTTTTCCCCTTCCTTCCTTCCTTCCTTCCTTCCTTCCTTCCTTCCTTCCTTCCTTCCACATCAGAACTCTAGGTATTTTAGCCTTTGGTTTTGTTGACATCAAGCTGTGCTCATCCTAACTTACTCCATATGGTTTTATATTTCTTTCTGTGTCCTGGGAGACTCTATTTTATAAGTCGCTTTTGACTCTATTTTGGGATTGGAGGATAAAACTGTGCTTTGGTAGATGCATAGATGTCATGCTCTTCTTCTCATCATCACCCTTGTGACATAGATTCATATATAATTTATTCCTTGGTGAACAAAGGCTGTCATTCTAGAAATTTACAACAGTGAACTGAGATGTACAAGGAATGGGCTCATAAGGTAACCACGTTTGAAAAATCAGGTTTAAGAACACATCAGAAACACCACACTGAGGAAAGGGTATGATGTTCATCTGGATCCCATGGTGAGGTCACAACCTACCAACTCCTTTTTTGACTATCTAGCGTGTGCCTTACCTGACTGACAGGCAAAGACTTTCCCATCATCCTAGGAACTTCAGCTTGGCTAGGTCTGCTGTCGATGTATCCAGTTGGAACTTTTTCTGACTATACTCATGTTTGTCCACTTGGACCTGCTCTACATCAATCAGTCTAGACCCAGTCCTAACCTGCCCTTTACGTGCAGCTCAATATTAACCCTACAGCTGCAGAGCTTGTCCGGCACTGTTCATTATCTTATTCTATGCACTCTGATCTAAAACATTCACAGTAGTTCCTGTCACTAGCATGAGTGGTTATTGGCTTATCCAGGCCTCATCCTCAGACTGAGAGCTATGCTACTGGCATCCATTTTTTTTTTTTTTTGAGGCTTTTGGAACTGGACTAAGCTGTAGTATTGGCTTCGCTCAGTCTCCAATTTGCAAATATTGGGAATTCTCAGTCTTTGTGCTGATAGTTTTATGACTAACTTGACACAAACTAGAATCATTTTGGAAGATGGATTTTCAGTTGAAAAAAATGCCTCCACCAGATTGGCCCATGGGAAAGCTGTGGTGCATTTTCTTGATTGATGATTGATATGGGAGGGCCTAACTAATCCTTTGCCCTGCATTTACGTCTCTTTCAATGGCCTTAGGTTCTGTTTCTCTTGGGACCACAGGCCAATAAGCATGTTACAGATGGACTTTTGACCAGTCTTGTTGATTAATGATATATTTTTTTTTCTGCTGAAGAGACATCGTTCAGTTCTTTTTTTTTTGAGTAAAGGATAAAGGAAGGAAAGTTATTCTAGGCAGTGGGAATATTATGGCCAGACATATTATTTGGGAAAGAGTCTGTTCAAACAAGTCTGATATGGCAATGGTGCAAAAGGATAATAAGGCTTGGTCGGCAGGCAGGGGAGTCCTTGCATAATGCACGTGTATTTTATGGTAATGGAGCCACTAAACAGTGGTAGTAGAGAAGCAGCATGTGCACTGAAAATCTCTCCGTGGCTTGGGAGAGTAAGCTGTGGACCTTGCATTTGCACCTTGGCACCCTCCTTCAGTTGATCATTGGAGCAATATGACTTCTCGTGGGTGGCACATTAGGCTTGGTCAAGTGAATAGTGACCAGTGACATGTGGATATGACCTGAGCAGGGGGCTTAGAAGTGTATATATAGATTGCTTGTTTGTTATCTCTGCATTAGTCATGTGCAGCACATGTTTAGGGAGCCGTGAGTTTCTAGCTGAGACTCAGAACAGACCTGATGAAGCTAGCCACAGACAGCAAGTGAGACAAACAAAGGATATTCAGGATGATTGTGTTAAACCACTGCAGGTTAAGAACAAAATACAAGGAGAAACATTAGTGGTCTATGTGGGAAATAGTTTTAGATTGGAATAAGATAATAATAAAAGTAAATAATTGAATATATTTCAGACATGTTCAGAAGTGTTCATAAGGAGGTATATTTGAATGTGAAAGTAAAAGAAAGAAAAGACTAAGATAATATGCAACCAAAGAACTTGTAAAATTGTTCATCCTTGGTTTCCTAAAAATAATGAGTAACTCCAGAGCTTTCAAGTAATGTGTATAATATCCTATGTTTTTACAAAGGAAATTATATTCGTCAAACATTTAAATAGTTGTGGGAATCACTTGGGGGTGGGGCAGGCTGAGAGCATGTACTGCTGCTCTGTAGAAAACAGTATCAATTAAACTTCAAAGACTTACTACTCAGCTGATCAGTGCTCTGCATTTCCTATTGACAATGAGGCATAGGGCTATATTAAGGCTCTGAGATTGCAGTGGGCTTGATAGTTTCAACTGTTCAGAAACACTAAGCCATCACTCTCACAAAGCAACAACAATATAACAATAACCACGATGACATAACACTGATTTATTATAGTGAAGTATGGATGCTTGGCAATCTCTCTGCCCAAAGCATAGTTGGTGCCTTAACTTTACAGCCTGCTCTTTCCCCATATGATTTCCTGGCCAGGTAATTCTTCTTCTTCTTTGTCATCATCATCATCATCCAAGAAAACAATGAAGTATGTTCTTTCTGATGTCAGTGAGCAGCAAGCAGCATGGTTCATTAATATACTGAGCAAATGAACAGAGAAGCCCAGTTGTTGAGAAAAAGGGCTTATGAACTTTAAAAAATGTCATGACTTCAGGTGAATTCTAAATCACATTACCATGCCAATCAAGGGCTCAGCCATCTGTGGTCAGCTACCTCCCTGTGGTCTTTATGAAATGGGTTAGGGATTCAGACTCACTTGTGACTCATTACCAGGCAAGCTAGCTTGTTAGGTTGATTTTCTGGGTTCTTCCTGCTGGATTTACCTCTTCTAGTTGCAACTCCAGCTTAACATTGGTCCCATTTTCCTTTTTCAAATGAACTTAGTCACTGGAACTCATGAAACCTTATTATTCCTTGACATACGTCAGGATAGTTGGGCTGGGTATTTAACTCAGGTGGTATTGTGCTTGACTTGTATTCATGAAGCTCTGGCTTCCGTGCATAAAACCACAAAAACCAGGAATGCTGGTGCACAACTGTACTGCCATTCCCAGTAGAAGGGAGCAGGCAGGTGAGCAGTTCCTGATCATCCTTGTTGATTAGTGAGTTTGAGGTTAACCTGGGCAACATGAGACCTCATTTCAAAATCAAGACAATTAGATACAGCCATTAAATAAGGTCTTTATAAGTTGGTGAAGTCCAGAAAGATGATCTGGTATTTGGCTTCCCACATTCAGTGTTTCTTTAAGATTTTCATTATAATGGCTTACCTCTTGTCAATGTGTACTGATATTTTTTTCTGTCTTTTTCTTTCTATAGTTATTGGAAGTCTATGGAAGACATGACCAAATATGAGGGAACAATCAACGATCAAGGTGATATAGAAATCTATAAACAAATTAGTCTGAACAGGTTAGAGGGTGTGCCAGAGAACCGGACAGCTTCTGGGACGGGCAGAAGCACAGAGCCACTGAGGCAGCACCCTTGGCGGGCCACAGACAGCCGGCCACCGTCTGGACCAGAGGACAGGTGTCCGCCTGGCTCGGGAGGCAGCCTCAGCCTCAGGAGCAGCGGTCGCCATCTTGGTTCCAGGACTCCCTGGAACTTAGGAATTTAGTCTGCACAGGTGAGAGTCTGCACCACAGAAGCTGACAGCTTCTGGGAACTGCCAAAACAACACAGCTTCTGAGAGAGGCCCTGTTTTGGGCCTTCTTCTTCGACCAGGAGGAGGTCCAAAAACAAGATATCTGCGCACCTTCCCTGTAAGAGAGCTTACCAGCAGAGAGTGCTCTGAGCACTGAAACTCAGAGGAGAGAATCTGTCTCCCAGGTCTGCTGATAGACGGTAACAGAATCACCAGAAGAACAATCTCTAAACAGAGTCAACTATAACTACTAACTCCAGAGATTACCAGATGGCGAAAGGTAAACGTAGGAATCCTACTAACAGGAACCAAGACCACTCACCATCATCAGAACCCAGCACTCCCACTTCGCCCAGTCCAGGGCACCCCAACACACCCGAAAACCTAGACCTAGATTTAAAAGCATATCTCATGATGATGGTAGAGGACATCAAGAAGGACTTTAATAAATCACTTAAAGAAATACAGGAGAACACTGCTAAAGAGTTACAAGTCCTTAAAGAAAAACAGGAAAACACAATCAAACAGGTAGAAGTCCTTACAGAAAAAGAGGAAAAAAACATACAAACAGGTGATGGAAATGAACAAAACCATACTAGACCTAAAAAGGGAAGTAGACACAATAAAGAAAATTCAAAGTGAGGCAACACTGGAGATAGAAACCCTAGGAAAGAAATCTGGAACCATAGATTTGAGCATCAGCAACAGAATACAAGAGATGGAAGAGAGAATCTCAGGTGCAGAAGATTCCATAGAGAACATCGGCACAACAATCAAAGAAAATGGAAAATGCAAAAAGATCCTAACTCAAAATATCCAGGAAATCCAGGACACAATGAGAAGACCAAACCTACGGATAATAGGAGTGGATGAGAATGAAGATTTTCAACTCAAAGGACCAGCAAACATCTTCAACAAAATAATAGAAGAAAACTTCCCAAATATAAAGAAAGAGATACCTATGAACATACAAGAAGCCTACAGAACTCCAAATAGACTGGACCAGAAAAGAAATTCCTCCTGACACATAATAATCAGAACAACAAATGCACTAAATAAAGATAGAATACTAAAAGTGGTAAGGGAAAAAGGTCAAGTAACATACAAAGGCAAGCCTATCAGAATTACACCAGATTTTTCACCAGAGACTATGAAAGCCAGAAGAGCCTGGACAGATGTTATACAGACACTAAGAGAACACAAATTCCAGCCCAGGCTACTATACCCAGCCAAACTCTCAATTACCATAGATGGAGAAACCAAAGTATTCCACGACAAAACCAAATTCACACATTATCTCTCCACGAATCCAGCCCTTCAAAGGATAATAACAGAAAAAAACCAATACAAGAACGGGAACAATGCCCTAGAAAAAACAAGAAGGTAATCCCTCAACAAACCTAAAAGAAGACAGCCACAAGAACAGAATGCCAACTTTAACAACAAAAATAACAGGAAGCAACAATTACTTTTCCTTAATATCTCTTAACATCAATGGTCTCAACTCCCAATAAAAAGACATAGACTAACAAACTGGCTACACAAACAAGACCCAACATTTTGCTGTTTACAGGAGACACATCTCAGAGAAAAAGATAGACACTACCTCAGAATAAAAGGCTGGAAAACAATTTTCCAAGCAAATGGTATGAAGAAACAAGCTGGAGTAGCCATCCTAATATCTGATAAGATTGACTTCCAACCCAAAGTCATCAAAAAAGACAAGGAGGGGCACTTCGTTCTCATCAAAGGTAAAATCCTCCAAGAGGAACTCTCAATTCTGAATATCTATGCTCCAAATGCAAGGGCAGCCACATTCATTAAAGATACTTTAGTAAAGCTCAAAGCACACATTGCACCTCACACAATAATAGTGGGAGACTTCAACACACCACTTTCACCAATGGACAGATCGTGGAAACAGAAACTAAACAGGGACACACTGAAACTAACAGAAGTGATGAAACAAATGGACCTGACAGATATCTACAGAACATTTTATCCTAAAACAAAAGGATATACCTTCTTCTCAGCACCTCATGGTACCTTCTCCAAAATTGACCACATAATAGGTCACAAAACAGGCCTCAACAGATTCAAAAATATTGAAATTGTCCCATGTATCCTATCAGATCACCATGCACTAAGGCTGATCTTCAATAACAAAAAAAATAACAGAAAGCCAACACTCACGTGGAAACTGAACAACACTCTTCTCAATGATACCTTGGTCAAGGAAGGAATAAAGAAAGAAATTAAAGACTTTTTAGAGTTTAATGAAAATGAAGCCACAACGTACCCAAACCTTTGGGACACAATGAAAGCATTTCTAAGAGGGAAACTCATAGCTCTGAGTGCCTCCGTGAAGAAACGGGAGAGAGCACATACTAGCAGCTTGACAACACATCTAAAAGCTCTAGAAAAAAAGGAAGCAAATTCACCCAAGAGGAGTAGATGGCAGGAAATAATCAAACTCAGGGGTGAAATCAACCAAGTGGAAACAAGAAGAACTATTCAAAGAATTAACCAAACGAGGAGTTGGTTCTTTGAGAAAATCAACAAGATAGATAAACCCTTAGCTAGACTCACTAGAGGGCACAGAGACAAAATCCTAATTAACAAAATCAGAAATGAAAAGGGAGACATAACAACAGATCCTGAAGAAATCCAAAACACCATCAGATCCTTCTACAAAAGGCTATACTCAACAAAACTGGAAAACCTGGACAAAATGGACAAATTTCTGGACAGATACCAGGTACCAAAGTTGAATCAGGATCAAGTTGACCTTCTAAACAGTCCCATATCCCCTAAAGAAATAGAAGCAGTTATAAATAGTCTACCAGCCAAAAAAAAGCCCAGGACCAGATGGGTTTAGTGCAGAGTTCTATCAGACCTTCAAAGAAGATCTAATTCCAGTTCTGCACAAATTTTTTCACAAGATAGAAGTAGAAAGTACTCTACCCAACTCATTTTATGAAGCCACTATTACTCTGATACCTAAACCAAAGAAAGATCCAACAAAGATAGAGAACTTCAGACCAATTTCTCTTATGAATATCGATGCAAAAATCCTCAATGAAATTCTCACTAACCGAATCCAAGAACACATTAAAGCAATCATCCATCCTGACCAAGTAGGTTTTATTCCAGGGATGCAGGGATGGTTTAATATACGAAAATCCATCAATGTAATCCACTATATAAACAAACTCAAAGACAAAAACCACATGATCATCTCGTTAGATGCAGAAAAAGCATTTGACAAGATCCAACACCCATTCATGATAAAAGTTCTGGAAAGATCAGGAATTCAAGGCCCATACCTAAACATGATAAAAGCAATCTACAGCAAACCAGTAGCCAACATCAAAGTAAATGGAGAGAAGCTGGAAGCAATCCCACTAAAATCAGGGGCTAGACAAGGCTGCCCACTTTCTCCCTACCTTTTCAACATAGTACTTGAAGTATTAGCCAGAGCAATTCGACAACAAAAGGAGATCAAGGGGATACAAATTGGAAAGGAGGAAGTCAAAATATCACTTTTTGCAGATGATATGATAGTATATATAAGTGACCCTAAAAATTCCACCAGAGAACTCCTAAACCTGATAAACAGCTTCGGTGAAGTAGCTGGATATAAAATTAACTCAAACAAGTCAATGGCCTTTCTCTACACAAAGAATAAACAGGCTGAGAAAGAAATTAGGGAAACAACACCCTTCTCAATAGTCACAAATAATATAAAATATCTTGGCGTGACTCTAACTAAGGAAGTGAAAGATCTGTATGATAAAAACTTCAAGTCTCTGAAGAAAGAAATTAAAGAAGATCTCAGAAGATGGAAAGATCTCCCATGCTCATGGATTGGCAGGATCAACATTGTAAAAATGGCTATCTTGCCAAAAGCAATCTACAGATTCAATGCAATCCCCATCAAAATTCCAACTCAATTCTTCAACGAATTAGAAGGAGCAATTTGCAAATTCATCTGGAATAACAAAAAACCTAGGATAGCAAAAACTCTTCTCAAGGATAAAAGAACCTCTGGTGGAATCACCATGCCTGACCTAAAGCTTTACTACAGAGCAATTGTGATAAAAACTGCATGGTACTGGTATAGAGACAGACAAGTAGACCAATGGAATAGAATTGAAGACCCAGAAATGAACCCACACACCTATGGTCACTTGATCTTCGACAAGGGAGCTAAAACCATCCAGTGGAAGAAAGACAGCATTTTCAACAATTGGTGCTGGCACAACTGGTTGTTATCATGTAGAAGAATGCGAATCGATACATACTTATCTCCTTGTACTAAGGTCAAATCTAAATGGATCAAAGAACTTCACATAAAACCAGAGACACTGAAACTTATAGAGGAGAAAGTGGGGAAAAGCCTTGAAGTTATGGGCACAGGGGAAAAATTCCTGAACAGAACAGCAATGGCTTGTGCTGTAAGATCGAGAATTGACAAATGGGACCTAATGAAACTCCAAAGTTTCTGCAAGGCAAAAGACACCGTCAATAAGACAAAGAGACCACCAACAGATTGGGAAAGGATCTTTACCTATCCTAAATCAGATAGGGGACTAATATCCAACATATATAAAGAACTCAAGAAGGTGGACTTCAGAAAATCAAATAACCCCATTAAAAAATGGGGCTCAGAACTGAACAAAGAATTCTCACCTGAGGAATACAGAATGGCAGAGAAGCACCTGAAAAAATGTTCAACATCCTTAATCATCAGGGAAATGCAAATCAAAACAACCCTGAGATTCCACCTCACACCAGTCAGAATGTCTAAGATCAAAAATTCAGGTGACAGCAGATGCTGGCGTGGATGTGGAGAAAGAGGAACACTCCTCCATTGTTGGTGGGATTGTAGGCTTGTACAACCACTCTGGAAATCAGTCTGGCGGTTCCTCAGAAAATTGGACATAGAACTACCGGAGGATCTAGCAATACCTCTCCTGGGCATATATCCAGAAGATGCCCTAACTGGTAAGAAGGACACATGCTCCACTATGTTCATAGCATCCTTATTTATAATAGCCAGAAGCTGGAAAGAACCCAGATGCCCCTCAACAGAGGAATGGATACAGAAAATGTGGTACATCTACACAATGGAGTACTACTCAGCTATTAAAAAGAATGAATTCATGAAATTCCTAGGCAAATGGATGGACCTGGAGGGCATCATCCTGAGTGAGGTAACACATTCACAAAGGAACTCACACAATATGTACTCACTGATAAGTGGATATTAGCCCAAAACCTAGTTTACCCAAGATATAAGATACAATTTCCTAAACACATGAAACTCAAGAAAAATGAAGACTGAAGTGTGAACACTATGCCCCTCCTTAGAAGTGGGAACAAAACACCCTTGGAAGGAGTTACAGAGACAAAGTTTGGAGCTGAGATGAAAGGATGGACTATGTAGAGACTGCCTTATCCAGGGATCCACCCCATAATCAGCATCCAAACGCTGACACCATTGCATACACCAGCAAGATTTTATCGAAAGGACCCAGATGTAGCTGTCTCTTGTGAGACTATGCCGGGGCCTAGCAAACACAGAAGTGGATGCCCACAGTCAGCTAATGGATGGATCACAGGGCTCCCAATGGAGGAGCTAGAGAAAGTACCCAAGGAGCTAAAGGGATCTGCAACCCTATAGGTGGAACAACATTATGAACTAACCAGTACCCCGGAGCTCTTGACTCTAGCTGCATATGTATCAAAAGATGGCCTAGTCGGCCATCACTGGAAAGAGAGGCCCATTGGACACACAAACTTTATATGCCCCAGAACAGGGGAACACCAGGGCCAAAAAGGGGGAGTGGGCAGGTAGGGGAGTGGGGGTGGGTGGGTATGGGGGACTTTTGGTATAGCATTGGAAATGTAAATGAGCTAAATACCTAATAAAAAATGGAAAAAAAAGAAATCTATAAACTGTGTTGTCTATATAATAAACATCTTAGTAGCCAATGTATTTCTTAAATATGCCCGTCGCATTCTTGCTTTTCCCATGCACTGAAGAAAGCACCTTGCAAATTTCAAATAAATTCTTTGTTCTAAATTTTAGCTATTAAAACTATGGTTTCAATAACAAGGACCAGGGATGCAGAACCAGTAAACTGATTTTCGTTTCTCTTTTGCATGGCCAGTATTTGGCCTTGAGCTAACCATTTAGCTTTCTGAGCTATGGAGTTCTCATCTGGAAAGTGAATAGGTTTCCTTGGGTGACTTTTGGACAAGGGGTCCTGCTCTTCATTCTGGGGCTTGTGAGCTGATACTAGTCTGGCTCTATTATTTTCTTCATGCTATTTTTGTTTCTGTAGATCTCTCTCAGGATTTGGTCATCATTCTTTGACCTTCTTGTAATTTATTTTGACTGTATTGATTACTACGAGTGCCATTCATTTTTCATGATTAAGAAACAGGAGTATTCTTTGCCTCCATTCTGCCTGTATCCCTTTGAGGCTGTCTGTGTCATTCATTCAATCTCAGGCAGTTAATAGAGCAATGAAAATTGCTGAGAAATACAGATATGACCAACACACTAAAATTCAAAGACCAACAAGGCAAGCAAATTATGAAACCAGCAAAGATTAAAGTATAGTGGCAGAGACTAAAGAACCCAGAGCAGGAGTTAATTGTCCACAAGATGGAGAGAAGGTACTTGCTTTCAATCACCTTTACACTGAAATCACATGAAGATGATCTGTTTAGCTTTGGGAAAAGTGTTTCATTTCCAGGCTGTTTTAAGCTCCAGGTAAAATATTTTGCTTCAGCCCTGAACTTTATTATATCAGTATCTCCCTTTCCTGCCTTCCTCTGCAAATTTCTCCCACTTATCTTTCAGTAGGCATCTTGAAGGACATTTGAGATAGAAATGGAGATGATTGAGCAGCCCACAGTTCAGGACACATGCTCATTCAAGCCTGAAATGCGGGTATCTACTTGAAGGAGCTGAAAGCCTCAAGAGTTCCATTTATGGGCCAAGGAATGACACAGCTCTCAACTGCATTGGCCTTGGGGATGCAGGAAGGAGAAACACATTTCACTTTCTTTATTCCTGATGGAACTGAACTAGGTGAGGAAAAGGATGCCTGAGTACCTCTACTGTGCTTCTCAGTTTTAAACACACCAGAGCCTGAAGTGACAGAATGTTGGCTTTTGAATTCAATGTTTCCTTCAATTATTTATTTTATATTGCAAACTAATTTTGCATATAGGAACAGTTTTTTCCATATAGAAAGCAGAAATCATAAAAGTACAATGTTTTTCCAGATAATTTTCTATGACTTTCAAAGTAGAAACTAACCCAAGTTCTATTTAGTCTGGGTGAGTTTCGTGCACAAAGACTTCTTCATTAGATATGGTTATGTTATTTGTTGTAGTGCTTACCGCTAGAGGATTCTTGGCATCTGATGATAGCCACTGAAATTTTCTCATTTTTAATCCCACACTTCCTTCATTCAAAACAACACCAATGCCAAGAAAACAAAGGAGAAAACTGAGGGCTTCTTTCTTGACTTCTATTGTCTGTAACTGTAACTGACATATGAGGGACGTATGTGGAAAATTAGGTCAAGTACCTACAAAATCTTTAATATGTATTTGCTTCTCTTGTTTTTTTTTGGGGGGGTTATTTTATATGAGGCAGAGTCTCACTCTGTACCCCAAGCTGGACTGGACATAACTGTGTAGCTTAGGTTGTCTTAACACCCAGTCATTCCCCATCTGATACCTCTTACTCCTGGTCCTAAATGTGTGGTAGGGGTGAGCTACCACACAGCCTTTTTCTTCAGAATTTTTACTTTTGGAAAAACTTGAATAACACAATTATATGAAAATCTCATCCAAGATAACTTTGGCTTGCTAAGTAAAAATAAACCCATTTATTTTTAATCTGTTCAAATGGCTTACAGCTAATGACTTTCATAGGAAAGAACAAATAAATAAAGGTATATATTATTATTATTATTATTATCATTATTATTATTTATCCACAAAGCTTTTTGATATGTACTTAATTCCTTTGTCAATGGCATTTATGAATACATTTAAAATTAGAAAAACACTGCCTGTGTGTATATTTATATTTGCATACATCTGTGAATAAAGTGTTATATCTCCAAACACAATGTGTTTTCTAGTCATACACAGTTTGTTCATAGTTGCTTGTTTTTTTTTATTGTTGTTGTTTGTAATGGATCAAGAATTATAATAAATGTTGCAGCACAATTGAGGTTTTCCTTAATTTCATCCTGAGTGAGGTAACCCAATCACAAAAGAAGTCACTTGATATGCACTCACTGATAAGTGGATATTAGCCCAGAAACCTAGAATACCCAAGAACAACTTCCAAAACACAAGAAAATCAAGAAGAAAGACCAACTTGTGGATACTTCATTCCTCCCTAGAATAGGGAATAAAATATCCATGGAAGGAGTTGCAGAGACAAAGTTTGGAGCTAAGACCATAGGATGGACCATCCAGAAACTGCCCCACCTGGGGGCCCAGCCCATAATCAGCCACCAAATGCAGACACTATTGCATATGCCAGCAAGATTTTACTGAAAGGACACTGATATAGTTGTCTCCTGTGAGGCTTTGCCAGTACCTGGCAAATACAGAAGTGGATGCTCACAGTCATCTATAGGATGGAACACGGGGCCCCCAATGGAAGAGCTAGAGAAAGTACCCAAGAGCTGAAGGGGTCTGCAACCCTATAGGTAGAACAACAGTATGAACTAACCAGTACCCCCAGAGCTTGTCTAGCTGCATATGTAGCAGAAGATGGCCTAGGTGGCCATCATTGGGAAAAGAGGCCCCTTGGTCTAGCAAACTTTATATGGCCCAGTACAGGGGAAAGCCAGGGCAGAGAAGTGGGAGTGAGTGGGTAGGGGAGCAGGGCAGGGGGAGGGTATAGGGAACTTTTGGGGTAGCGTTTGAAATGTAAATGAAGAAAATATCTAATAAAAAATAAAAGAAAAGAAAAAAGTGAGAATTGGGGATAATTATCATATAAAAGTGTTGCTCGAGTTACTTTTTTTAGTGACTTAAACTCTAGACTTGTCATATTCATAATTTTTAATCTTGATTTCTTTTTCATATTTTAGATCTCTGAGTTATGCATAAGAGGAATTTATAACAGCTTAAATGAGCTGGGTTTTCTGATTTTTGAGAAGCTTGAGGTATGTATAAAGGGAATTTGTAATAGCTAAAACATTTGCCTAGATGTTAAGAAATTTCATGAAATAATGAATGTTTTCATACAACCTTTTACTACTTTTTGAATATAAAACTTATTTCATTAAGCATGCCCCTATTATTACAAGTCAAATTGTCCTATGTGCAAAATACTTCATTCTCTACCAATCTTCAGTTCAAATGAGAGTGCAATAAAGGCATAGGATTAAAGATTTGTGCTGTGCTTCAGAGATGTGATCATGGACCTTTCTGATGTCTTCCTCCTACAGATAACTCTTTAACTTAGGAAGAAACATGCCTATCTCATGTGTGTTGAAGATACAAAGTAGCATGTGCATTTAATGTGCCTAAACTAACCTCCTGAGCTGCCTACTTAGCATACAGTGCTCTGTGATGTCAGTTGCTTCCTTCTGTGCAGTCAAGCTGTGGGTCTCTTTCCTTTGTCTAGACTCCAGAGGATATATCACATAACACTAGCCTGGGGAAAGATGCATGAAACACAATTCCTGCCGCATGTGTATCTCTCTTTTGCTATGCTGAAGCCAGCCAATCCTCAGCAGGACCTATAGTGACATCTGTGAGAAATCTGAAATTTTGGTTTCTTAAAAAACAAAAACAAAACAAAACAAAACAAAACACAGAAATACTATAAGAATGTGCTTTTGTTTTAATCCCAGGGTTAGGCATGTGAGGCTGCTTGGGACTGTTTGAAGCAGTTGACTGTAATTTGCTTCATGTTCTAATGAAGCATGGTTTTGCCAGCTATAGATAATTTCTGTGATTGTGACATTTGGAATCCTAGGAACTTTTCAGAAGTAACACAATTGTGAAGCCTCTGGAGAAGAAGTGGGACGTTTCTGGTTATATACAGAGGTTGATTGTAGTTTGTTAGTAGCCATGATCAAAGAATAAACAAAAGAAATTAGATTCAGGGATCTCTGTCTCTCTCTCTGTCTCTCTCTCCCCTCTTCTTCTTCTTCTTTCTCCTCCTCCTCTTCCTCCTCCTCCTCCTCTTCTTCTTTTTCTTCTTGTTCTTCTTGTTCTTGTTCTTCTTCTTGTTGTTGTTCTTCTTCTTGTTCTTCTTGTTCTTGTTCTTCTTGTTCTTCTTGTTCTTCTTGTTCTTCTTGTTCTTCTTGTTCTTGTTCTTGTTCTTGTTCTTGTTCTTGTTCTTGTTCTTCTTCTTCTTCTTCTTGTTCTTCTTCTTGTTCTTCTTCTTGTTCTTGTTCTTCTTCTTCTTCTTCTTCTTCTTCTTCTTCTTCTTCTTCTTCTTCTTCTTCTTCTTCTTCTTCTTCTTCTTCTCCTTCTTCTCCTTCTCCTCCTCCTCCTCCTCCTCCTCCTCCTGCTTCCTCTCTCTCTCTCTCTCTCTCTCTCTCTCTCTCTCTCTCTCTCTCTCTCTTTCCCATCTCTCCTTGCTCTCTCCTTGTCTCTCACTTTTCCCCTCCATCCTTGTTTATTTCCTATCTAGTATTAGTGTATGAAACTAGGAGGATAAAGTTTGGGAAAAAAGAACCCACTAAGTAGCAAAGACCAGCTTCAAGGACCTCATAAACCAGGAACCATCTGCATATCAGTCTCATGGATGTATGAGAATCTCTGGTGCTATGATAGAAGGTATTATGAGTTGTTTTATTAGCTTAATTTTTTACTCCATGAAAAACGAAGAAGATAAGTGATATGAAGCTTAGATACATCCTTCTGAATTTGTCATATGCCTTCCTTCTTCCTCAGAGGTTAAAGTAAAGCCTCAGTTTCTGCTCTGAGAATTCAGCAGTGTCAGTAGTGTTCAACACGTGTTTCTGTTATTTTCCTTTGGACTATTTCCACTAACACTTTCAGATTCTGTTATATACATATTTGAGGTACATAAAGACCAATGGTTTCAACAGTGATTGTCACAGGTAAGATGCTATGCTCATCATAGTGTATTAGAAGGTGGCCATGCTCCCTGCAGGCATATGGGAAAGCATCTGGAGTCAGATAGACACCCAGGCTCCAGAGGATGTGGTGATGTCATTGGCTATGTAGATCTTTCATGGACCTGGGATGATTATGTACAGAGAGTAGCCCATAGTGATGATTGAGGGGTTTGGGATATGATTCTAGATCAGTTGGTTTGCTTTTGAAAAAAATCACACTAGAAGGTTGGTTATTTACCAGTCCTGGGAACTGTTTGACTTTAGATTAGAGCATCCCACTATCAAAGCATCAGACTAAAGAATAAAATGACAGAGCTGAAATTTTGTCTCTTTCTTTGTTTTGTAGACTGGGACCAAAATATAACCTGTACATTGGTTTCCACAAAAGTTCTAATAACAACAAGAATTTTATTTGTTTGAGGTAAAAATGTTTTGGAAAGCTGCAAGGTATTAGAAGGAATTCTCTTGCTTTCTGTCTTTTGCTAGCATTTCCTCCACTTTGCAACATAATAAAAAATAATTCCCTTGCTGCCTTTGGCAGAGTGTATATATTTAGTTAGGCCTGCAGAAGTCTCAGCTTCTATTACAAGCAGGGGTTTGATTTTGGTTTTTGAGCTTTAGTTTATCGCCCCTCTCTATGACAAATGCTACCGCCAACTGCTAAGAAAATAAAATTCCCAATCCTTATTACATATAAACACATACTGATAAGACCCCTAGAGGAGAACCAGAGACAACAAAAGCAGGAGTGTGATTTCAAATTAACCACAGATTTAAACCAAGGAGGAGAATGTGGCTCAGTGGAATCCTGAGTGACAGTTAAGAATGCACTATAATGATAAATCTGTACTGGTCCATTGTTCCCTGAGGCAGGATATGATCCGTGTGTTTTTGTAGAAGGAATTTATTGTATGCCCCTGTATTATAATAATGTACTTTGTGTCGCCATTTGGAAGGGACGGCACCGGGCAGAAATGTCTAGGCAGCATGGAAACAGCTCCTGTAAGTACAAACTGCTGCCAGGTCTGTGTGTTGGATTCTCCCTGAAACTCTAGACTTCATATGACCTTCATTAAGGACTCTTAGTCCAGGGAGTAAAGCTGGGCAATGTATTTGCTGTGTTCCCCCAGGCCTCTAGGAAGCTTGGCCATTGCATTTAGGAAATAGGATTTTATATTTTGCAAAGGCTGTTCAGTCTTGAGCTGAACAGAGTTTTTTTTCCCCCACAGCCATAATGAATGAAGTAATGTTGCTTGCAAGAAAATGGCAATCATTGTATTAAGCAAATTAAGGCAGTCTTCAAAAGGAAATATAGTATGTTTTCTTTTGCTGGTGTTTTTCAGATTTTATATAGATACATAATACTATATATATATATACATATATATATATATTCTCTCTCTCTCTCTCTCTCTCTCTAGGGGAGCAAGGGCATTAAAGAGAAGGAAGTGAGAGTAGCAACTGAAATATGAGAAATGTTTGCAATGTTCAATGTATAGATCTATAAAAATATTTATGAAGGTAAATGTTTAAAAGGTCATATTTAATGAATAATATTATCAGTGTATTTGTGAACTATCATTGCAATTGGTATGTGCAACAGATTAGAAAACAGAAGATTAAATGACACCAGAAGCCCTCTTTTTCGATGGTTGGAGAAACTAAATACATACACGGATAATGATGAGATCGCATACCAAAACTGAACCTTGACCCAATAACCTATAGCATTCTTCCTAGGAAACTATCCCTATCTATAGTAGCCAGTCTGGCAAATCAACCTACGCTAAGTCATACTTGCAGGAGGTCAGAAAGCCATCCCTTGAAACAATCCCAGAAGTCAAACAGTAATCCTGGTAACAAGTGGCCATACATGATCAGGACTTAACTGATAAACTGATGGAATTCTTTTCTGTTGTTGTTGTTTTTTGTTTGTTTGTTTGTTTTGTTTTTCAAGACAGGGTTTTTCTGTATAGCCCTGGCTGTCCTGGAACTCATTTTGTAGATCAGGCTGGCCTGGAACTCAGAAATCTGCCTGCCTCTGCCTCCCAAGCACTGGGATTAAAGGCGTGTGCCACCACACCCGGCAACTGGTCGCATTCTTAATTTCTGTCATTGAAGTTAGAGATTTGGGGGTTAAATTTTCAGTACCACATATTGGGAGCTTCATGTGAAGTGTTTGTAAACCCATAACTAGAAAGGTGGAGACAGAGCAAGTTAAGGTCAACTTGGGATACATGAATCCCTGTCTCAAGATAAGACAAAAACATACAAAAATAAAACAAACAACAAACCCATAATTTCTGATCTCATATCCAGTCTATGACCATACAGAGAAAACTAGGTATGAACCTCTCTCATCAACCACGATCAGTCAATTCCTGGTTTCTACCTTGCTTGGCCATGGGCTTCCTAGGCCAACAATTGGTAGTCAAGATGCCACAGACGTCTTCTTCCAATGTAAAGATTTCCACAGTTCTTCCCACCTTCTCTGCTAAAACACAAATAATAGTGCTCCATTCCATTGATGATGAAGATTCAGAGTAAATAGCCTCTATTGTCCATATTTGATTAGGTTTTATTTCCATAGATCCAAGGAAGACAAGGGACTGGGTATAGTTACTTCACCCATCTCACTTGAGTGCCAATGGAGAAGTCAATGACTGCAAAGGTTGCATGATAGGCATTTGTTTTGTAAGTGGACATCCTGACCGTTTACAGTGCCAGTCTGGAAGCAATATACTGGGTGAATTAGAGGCCTGGATTAGCAAGGAACTTGGAAGCAGCTGAAGAAATGGAAAAGCTAAGCAGAGCCATGGCTCCAAGTTTCTGAGAGGATGGCAGAGAAAAGCCAGTGGCTTCCAAAGAGCCATAAAACACAAGCTAAGTGATGCTTGGTAATTGTTGTCCTGCTGCAAAATTTCCAGACACTAGAGACTTTACCAGTTTTATGACCATATTTTTTCTGGCTTTTAAACTGCTCTGACATAGCCTTGAGATTCATTTAAAAGGATTTCCTCCCCTGCCTCAGTACATCAAAGTGGGCCTTTGAGCAGAAGAATGATACAGGGAGTTGATTTCCTATGGCAGTAGATATGGAAAAGTTAAAATGCAAAAGGTGAGGTTATTGAAACTGTCACCAGCAGAATCAAAACCAACAGAGCATCACAGTGTTCACCTGCCACTCCAGCAGCCAGCAATCACAGGTATAGTATGATCATGATTAAGGCCTTTTAACTTAACAGAGCATCTTCCTTATCTCACTGATTTGCAGCTAAGCCTGTTGTGTTCCTTATGTCTCATTTATTTTATTGTGTATTGTCCTGTCTGTATTATTAGCTATATAAGTCATTGCTTCAAAGCTGGAACCTGATCTCCTAGCTTGGCTCTATGGAAGTTACAGGTTCTTGCTCATTCATCAAGAGTAGTGGTTTTCAATGGTAACTGCTCATTAGAACATTCTAGGGAGTTAAAAAATGTCTATCATCAGATCACACCTCAAGCCAATTAAATCATAACCTTTTGACGTCGTTTTAAAAATAACTTCTCAGATGATTCTAATGTGCTTAGGGTGATTAAAAAGTCATCTTCTGGAAGCAAGACTTTCTTGACAGGAAGTGTCACCTTGAATTGTATTCACTTTGAGGGTTGTCAATTATTTTCTTATTAATCATTTTATTCACTTATATTTCAAATAATATCTCCCTTCCCGGTTACCCCTCCACAAACTCCCCATTCCATGCCCCCTCTCTCCCCTCCTCTTTGTCTCTATGAGGGTGCTCCTTCACTCACTCAACCTCTCCTGTCTCACCCCTCTAGCATCACCCTATTCTGGGGCATCAAGCCTCTACAGACCAAGGGCCTCCCCTTACATTGATGTCAGATAAGGCAATGGTCTGCTACATATGTGTACCTGGAGCCATGGATCCCTCCATTTATACTCTTCGGTTGGTGGTTTAGTCTCTGGGAGCTCTGGGTGCTCTGGTTAGTTGATTTTAATAAAGCAACTTCTACCTTGCCAATGTTTTAGTGACATTAACACAAATATATCATAATGACTGTGAAGCATTGCCTAATTTGTTTGATGACACATGCTAGGGTGTGTAAGTGTGTGTGTGTGTGTGTGTGTGTGTATCTTTGTGTCTGTGTGTGTGTGTCTCTATTTGTTTGTGTGTCTCTCTGTGTCTGTGTGTTTGTATGCATTTCTATGTGTATATGTGTATCTGTGTGGCATTTTCTGATTTGCAGTAATAGCACAATGGAAGGAGCTACAGAACACAAATTTCCATTTCTCTTTGCTTGCATCTTGAATATGGAACTCATAAGTTATCTGGAAAGCAGCCAGAAGCAGTAAGAGTGAGTACATGATTGTTGTTTAAAATAGCCCACAAAGATACAACATCACATACTAGTGCTAAAGCAGTGTGCTTCCAATGGTGCCAATAACACTAACATTGAATTAAGGATTCATAGTTTATCATGAAACAGTGTTGAATTTTGTCAAATGCTTTCTCAGCACCTAATGATTGTGTTTTGCTTTGTTTTGTTTTTCCCTTTCGGTTTATTTGTATAATGGATTACATTGATGGATTTCTGTATATTGAACCATCCCTACATTTGATCATGATGTGTGATTGCTTTGATGTGTTCTTGGACTCGGTTTGTGAAAATTTTATTTCATACTGATGCCCCAGTGTAGGGGAATGCCAGGGTGATGAGGTGGAAGTAGGTAGGTGGATGGGGGAACAACCTCATAGAAGCAGGAGGAGGAGGGGTTTCAGGACAGGACAGGAAACCAGGAAAGGAGATAACATTTGAAATGTAAATAAAAAAATATCCAATGAAAAAAAGGATTTACAGTCTAGATAGGAGGTTGCTTTTGGCACTGGTGAGTGAGAGGAAGCTTTAGGTAATGATCTTATGGCATATGCAGTGCACTTACCACATTTTCTGGCTTCAGCAGTGGGTGTGGATGTATCACTGGAATGAGATTTTGTGAGGAATAGGTTCTCCTGCCATTCACAAGAGCATAAATGCACACAGGCTCTTTCACAGAAGAAATCAGAACTGCAAGGCTCTCTGTTAAAAGCCCTCAGTAACTGGAGAGTTGTGGAGGTCAGCTAGCATGCCAATGTCTTCACCAAGTACCAACCTGCAGCTGCAGAGGGTATGGGTGCAGCACTTACTGTGATTGGAGCTTTCTTTGAACAAATGCTTTTGACCACGGCATCTGAGGTCCCCTCAGAGGTGCACAGTGTAGGGTGTGCCATCTTTCTGGCTCACTTTGAATGTGGCTGTGTAGAGATGGCTGCTTTAAGTAGCATCTGAGTTTCACTCAGCCTCTTGCATTGATAGAACTACCTCCCTGTAAAATGGGTCACTTGGAAAGAAACAACCATTGCTCTTGGCTTTTGCCTTCTCATCCATCTAAGGGAAAAAAGGTCTGTTCTTATTCTCGCTTTAGGTAGATGAATGCTTCTACACGGCATCCTGGGCACATGGGCTTCTAGGGTTGATGAAGTGCCCCAGCAGCCTCAATTATGACTTTTTTCCTTATCATGACGCGAAATCTGCTTTTTAAAAAAAATTAGGTATTTTATTTACATTTCAAATATTATCCCTTTCCTAGATTCCCTTCCAAAAATCCCCAATCCTCTCCCCCCTTCCCCTGCTCCCCAACCCACCCACTCCCACTTTCTGGCCCAGGCATTCCCCTGTACTGGGTCATGGAACCTTCACAAGACCAAGGGCCTCTCCTCCCATTGATGACTGACTAGGTTATCCTCAGCTACACATGCAGGTTGGTGGTTTAGTCCCAGGGAGCTCTGGGGGTACTGGTCAGTTCATATTGCTATCCCTCCTATAGGGCTGCAAACCCCTTCAGCTCCTTGGGTACTTTCTCTAGTTCCTTCTTTGGGGACTCTGTGCTCCGTCTAATGGATGACTGTGAACATTCACTTATTAGTCAGGCACTGGCAGAGCCTCTCAGGAGACAGCTATATCGGTCTCCTGTCAGCAAGCTTTTGTTGGCATCTGCAATAGTGTCTGGGTTTGGTGGTTGTTTGTGGGATGGATCCCCAAGTGGGACAGTCTCTGGATGGTCATGCCTTCAGTCTTTGCTCCAAACTTTGTCTCTGTAACTCTTTCCATGGGTATTTTGTTCCCCCTTCTAAGAAGGATTGAGGTGTCCACACTTTGGTCTTTCTTCTTCTTGTGTTTCATGTGTTTTGCAGATTGTATCTTGGGTATTCTGAGCTCCTGGGCTAATATCCACTTATCAGTGAGTGCATATCATGTGTGTTCTTTTGTGATTGGGTTATCTCACTTAGGATGATGTCCTCGAGATCCATCCATTTGTCTAAGAATTTCATGATTTCATTGTTTTTAATAGCTGAGTAGTACTGCATTGTGTAAATGTACCACATTTTCTGAATCCATTCCTCTGTTAAGGGACATCTGGGTTCTTTCCAACTTCTGGCTATTCAAATAAGGCTGCTATGAACATAGTGAAGTATATGTTCTTATTACAGGTTAGAACATCTTCTGGGTATATGCCCAGGAGTGGTATTGCTGGATCTTCCAGTAGTACTATGTCCAATTTTCTGAGGAACTGCCAAACTGACTTCCACAGTACCAGCTAGCAATCCCACCAGCAATGGAGGATTGTTCCTCTCTCTCTACATCCCACAGACTGTACATCACACTCCAATCCCACCAGCAATGGGGGGTTGTTCCTCTTTCTCTACATCCCACAGACTGTATATTACACTCCAACTTCATCAACGACTTTCCCTAGTGACATTCTCAAATGCATTCTCCAGCAACAATGTCACTTACCTAATGCTTCCAGAACTCCACTCAGACATTAGTTCACTCATTCAACAAAAAGTCTGTAAATGTTTATCAAATCCCATGCAGCAATTGGAAGGCTGGAGAAACAACAGTAAAGGATACCGCACAAGAGTGGGGAGAGAAAGCAAGCATACAAGTAGCATCCAGTAAAAAGGGACCACAAATTGTGAAGATGAAGTGATTAGTGGCAGGATAGAAAGTGATCCTTAGTGGTGGGGGTGGGTTTTGGAACTTAGCTGCCCAGGAGAAGACATTGGACCAGAATTCTGAAACATGAGAAGTATGGGTGAGACCCAGTCTGGAAGGATTGGAGGTAACATAGCAATTCAGTGTTGAAAACATTCAAGTTGATATGTATGATGGCATACATATTTCTAGTTGTTAGTAAATCACTTATTTTGTAGTTAAAATGAGAAGACAGTGTAAGTTTTAAAAAGAGGAAAGGACCACATAATTTGTATTTTATGGAAGTCAGATTTTTCAAATATTTACTTTATCATTTTTCTATTGGATACTCTTATTTAATTTTATGATTATTTTGTGATTGTTTTTTTTCCCCTTTGGTTGTATTCTTTCTGCTCTGTCAAGCAGAGTCCTGAATACCTGTCAAGGTGTTCTCATTTCTTCCTTCCTTCCTTCCTTCCTTCCTTCCTTCCTTCCTTCCTCCCTCCCTCCCTCCCTCCCTCCCTCCCTTCCTTCCTTCTTTCTTTCTTCTCTCATATATTACTTCCTGATTTCAGTTTCCCCACCCCCCCCATCCTCCCAGTCCCCTCTCCTTATTCCCCCTCTTCCCTAGATCTACTCGCCCTCCATTTCCCTTCAGAAAAGAGCATGCCTCCTAGGAATATCAACCAAACATAGTACATCAAGTTGCAAAAATATTAGGCTCCTTTCCTCATATTAAGGCTGCATGAGGTAACCTATGAGGAGGAAAGCAGTGAAAAGAGTCAGAGAAAGCCCTGGCTCCCATTGTCCTACAAGAAGACCAAGCTACACAACCACATGCAGAGGACCTAGTTCAGACCTGTTCAGGCTCCCTGATTGTCAGTTCAGTTTCTGTCAGTCCCTATGAGCCCATTTAGTTGACTCTGTGGATTTTTTTGTGGTTTCTTTGACTCCTCTGGCCCCTAAAATCCTTCCTTTCCTTCTTCCCCAGGATTAGGCTACTTGGCTGTGAGTTTTTGTGTCTCCTTTCAACAGTTGTTGGATGAAGCCTCTTTGATGATGATTATGGTAAGCTCCAATACTACAAATATAGCATAGTATCCTTAGGGATCATTTCATTGACTGCCCTGCCTCCCACCCTGTGTTTGGCTCTATCCTAGGTCTCTAGGCTATCCACCCTCTGATTGTTGGCTCTCCAGGCAGTTTCAGGCATGGGATACCTCTTGTGGCCTGACTGTCACTGGACTAGTATTGGTTTGTCAACCCCACGAGTTCTGTGCCACCTTTACTCCAGCACATCTTACAAGCAAGACAAACTGTAGATCAAAGGTTTTGTTGCTGTGTTCATGTCTCAGTATTTCCACTGGAAGACTAGCCTGGTTACAGAAGATGGCCATACTCTATTACTGGATGTCTTAGCTAGGGTCACCCTCATAGATTACTGGGAGTTTCCACTGAAGAAGGTGTCTACCTCACCCCTGAAATGCCTCCCCAATTCCAGTTGTCTCTTCCAGTAACTCTCACTCCATTCCCGCACCTGTTTCCACTTGTTCCTATTCACATCTGCCCCCAGCCCCCCATAACATTTATTCTATTTCTTTTCCCTAAGGAGATCCATGTGTTTGCTTGTGAGCCTTCCTTGTTACTTAGCCTCTCTGGGTCTTCGGATTATAGGTAACATGGTTATCCTTTACTTTACACTTAATGTCTACTTTAGGTGAGTATATGCAATGTTTATCTTTCTGGGTCTGGATTAATCCCCTCAGGATGATTTTTTTCTAGTTCCATTTATTTGCCTGCTTATGCTTTTTAATAGCGAGTAATACTCCGTTGTGGAAATGTACCACATTTTTTTCCAATCCATTCATTTAACACAATAACAGTAGTAGGATTTACACTAGGGTCCATGACCTACCTAATCTCATGTTCTTGGCTATTTTAGCAGTGTCAGATCCAGGTTCCATCTTAGGAGTTGGGTCTCAAATCCAATGAAAGTATTTTAGACCCATCTCTCTAGCCCATTATAAAAACCACATTAGTTTTATTATGATTAGAGAATGGTGAGCCATAATTGGACAGTGTAAGAAGGATGCCATGTATAATAATTTGAATGAGAACTATTCCCCATAGTGTTATGCATTTAAGAACTTGGTCCCCAGTTCTGTTTTGGGAGGTTTAGATGGTGCATCCTTGCTGGGGGAAGCATGGCCCTGATCAAAGGATTTTGAGATTAAAGGGCTTAAGTTAAGTCACTTTGCTCTTGCTGCTTTGTACCTGCAGTTCAATATATAAGATCTCAGACTCCTCTTCTTGCTAATACCCCTCTGGAAACATAATCAAAAATACCTTCCTTTTACAAATTTCGTTGGTCATGGTTTGTTTGTGTTTTAACAAAGTGATAGGAAATTAATGTAATCCATATACAAATACAATATAGTATGTTCTATAAACATAATATGCTATGTTCTTAACTTTATATGCCCCAGTACAGGAGAAGGTCAGGGCCAAGAAGTGAGAATGAGTGGGTAGGGGAGCAGGGCAGGGGGAGGTATAGGGAACTTTCCGGATAGCATTTGAAATTTGAAATGTATATAAAGAAAATATCTAATAAAAAATATGCTATGCTCTTGCAGGGACTAGGTGAGACATAACCTTGGCAGTTGCTGGGGAGGTAGAGGGAGATGAAGAATGGGGTAGAGCCCATAGGACTTAGTGATGGATCAGAGATAGCTGAGGTATGAGCAAAGGAAATGAACAGCAGCTCTTGTTGTCATCGCTTATACACTGAGAAATGAATAAATGTTTCCTCCTTCCTTCCTTTTTCCTTCCTCTTCTTTTCTTCTTTCCTCCTCACTTTCTTTTTTCTCCTCCTTGATAAATGAAGATGAATGTGTATATACTAGCAAATACTGTACCACTAAGATATTTCATTGAGCTTCCGGTCAGCACCAGCACTGGGGCACCTTGGGCGCGGACTCTGTGGACACCCCTAAGGTCCACAAAGGACTCTCCATGGGATCTTAGGACCTCTGGATCTTAGGAACACAACTTCTGCCAGGAGGCAGGTTCGAATGCCAGATATCTGGGCACCTTCCCTGCAAGAGGAGAACTTGCCTGCAGAAAGTACTCTGACCACTGAAACTCAGGAGAGAGCTAGTCTCCAAGGTCTGCTGATAGAGGCTAACATAATCACCTGAGGAATAAGCTCTAACCAGAGACAACTATAACACCTAGCTCCAGAGATTACCAGATGGCAAAGGCAAATCTAAGAATCTTACTAACAGAAACCAAGACCAATCACCATCATCAGAACGCAGCACTCCCATCCCACCCAGTCCTGGGCACCCTAACACACCTGAAAAGCTAGACCCAGATTTAAAAGCGTATCTCATGATGATGGTAGAGGACATCAAGAAGAACTTTAATAACTCACTTAAATAAATATAGGAGAACACTGCTAAACAGGTAGAAGACCTTAAAGAGGAAGCACAAAAATCCCTTAAAGAATTGCAGGAAAACACGAATTGAATAAAACCATACAAGACCTAAAAAGGTAAGTAGACACAATAAAGAAAACCCAAAGTTAGGCAACGCTGGAGATAGAAACCCTAGAAAAGAAATCTGGAACCATAGATGCAAGCATCAGCAACAGAATACAAGATATGGAAAAGAGAATCTCAGGTACAGAAGATTCCATAGAGAACATGGTCACAACAATCAGAGAAAATGCAAAATGCAAAAAGATCCTAACTCAAAACATCCAGGAAATCCAGGACACAATGAGAAGACCAAACCTACGGATAATAGGAGTAGATGAGAATGAAGATTTTCAACTTAAAGGGACAGCAAATATCTTCAACAAAATTATAGAAGAAAACGTCCCAAACCTAAAGAAAGAGATGCCCGTGAACATACAAAAAGCCTACAGGACTCCAAAGAGACTGGACCAGAAAAGAAATTCCTCCTGACACATAATAATCAGAACAACAAATGCACTAAATAAAGATAGAACATTAAAAGCAGTAAGGAAGAAAGGTCAAGTAACATATACAGGCAGGCCTATCAGAATTACACCAGACTTTTCACCAGAGACTATGAAAGCCAGAAGATGCTGGACAGATGATATACAGACACAAAGAGAACACAAATACCAGCCCATGCTACTATACCCAACCAAATTCTGAATTACTATAGATGGAGAAACAAAAGTATTTCACAACAAAACCAAATTCACACATTATCTTTCCATGAGTCCAGCCCTTCAAAGGATAATAACAGAAAAAAAACCAATACAAGGACGGAAAACACGACCTAGAAAAAGGAAGAAAGTAATCCTTCAACAAACCAAAAAGAAGGCAACCACAAAACAGAGTGCTAAATCTAACAACAAAAATAATAGGAAACAACAATTACTTTTCCTTAATACCTCTTAATATCAATGGACTCAATTCCCCAATAAAAAGACATAGACTAGCAGACTGGCTACACAAACAGAACCCAACATCCTGCTGCTTACAGGAAACCCATCTCAGGGAAAAAGACAGACACTACCTCAGAGTGAAAGGCTGGAAAACAATTTTCCAAGCAAATGGTCTGAATAAACAAGCTGGAGTAGCCATTCTAATATCAAATGAAATCAACTTCCAACCCAAAGTTATCAAAAAAGACAAGGAGGGACACTTCATAGGAAACAAAGGTAAAATCTTCAAAGAGGACCTCTCAATTCTGAATATCTATGCTCCAAATGTAAGGGCAGCCACATTCATTAAAGAAACTTTAGTAAAGCTCAAAGAACACATTGCACCTCACACAATAATAGTGGGAGACTTCAACACAACACTTTCGTCAATGGACAAATTATGGAAACAGAAACTAAACAGGGACACAGTGAAACTAACAGAAGTGATGAAACAAATGGACTTAACAGATATCTACAGAACATTTTATCCTAAAACAAAAGGATATACCTTCAACTCAGCACCTCATGGTACCTTCTCCAAAATTGACCATATAATTTGTCACATAACAGGCCTCAACAGATACAAAAATATTGAAATTGTTCCATGCATCCAAGGACTAAGGCTGATCTTCAATAACAACATAAAAAATGGAAAGCTAACATTCACGTGGGAACTGAACAACACTCTTCTCAATGATAACTTGGTTAAGGAAGGGATAAAGAAAGAAATTAAAGACTTCAGAGTTTAATGAAAATGAAGCCACAACATACCCAAACTTATGGGATAAAACGAAAGCATTTCTAAGAGGGAAACTCATAGCTCTGAGTGCCTCCAAAAAGAAAGTAGAGAGAGCGCACACAAGCAGCTTGACAACACACCTAAAAGCTCTAGAACAAAAGGGAGCAAATTAACCCAAGAGGAGTAGAAGGCAGGAAATAATCAAACTCAGTGGCGAAATCAACCAAGTGGAAACAAGAAGAACTATTCAACAAATCAATCAAAGGATGAGCTGGTTCTTTGAGAAAATCAACAAGATCGATAAACCATTAGCCAGACTCACTAGAGGGCAGAGGGAAAGCATCCTAATTAACAAAATCAGAAATGAAAAGGGAGACATAACAACAGATCTTGAAGAAATCCAAAACACCATCAGATCCTTCTACAAAAGGCTATACTCAACAAAACTGGAAAACCTGGAAGAAATGGACAAATTTCTAGATAAATACCGGGTACCAAAGTTAAATCAGGATCAAGTTAACGATCTAAAAAGTCCCATATCCCCTAAAGAAATAGAAGCAGTCATTAATAGTCTCCCAGCCAAAAAAGCCCAGGACCAGATTGGTTAGTGCAGAGTTCTATCAAACCTTCAAAGAAGATCTAATTCCAGTTCTGCACAAACTATTCCACAAAATAGAAGTAGAAGGTACTCTACCCAACTCATTCTATGAAGCCACAATTACTCTGATACCTAAACCACAGAAAGATCCAACAAAGATAGAGAACTTCAGACCAATTTCTCTTATGAATATCGATGCAAAAATACTCAATAAAATTCTTGCTAACCAAATCCAAGAACACATCAAAAAAATCATCCATCCTGACCAAGTAGGTTTTATTCAAAGGATGCAGGGATGGTTTAATATACGGTAATCCATCAATGTAATCCATTATATAAACAAACTCAAAGACAAAAACCACATGATCATCTCGTTAGACACGAAGAAAGCATTTGACAAAATCCAAAACACAGTCATGATAAAAGCCTTGGAATGATGAGGCATTCAAGGACAATACCTAAACATGATAAAAGCAATCTACAGCAAACCAGTAGCCAACATCAAAGGAAATGGTGAGAAGCTTGAAGTAATCCCACTAAAATCAGGGACTAGACAAGTCTGCCGACTTTCTCCCTACCGATTCAACATTGTACTTGAAGTCCTAGCCAGAGCAATTTGACAACAAAAGGAGATCAAGGGGATATAAATTGGAAAGGAAGAAGTCAAAATACCACTTTTTGCAGATGATATGATAGTATACATAAGTGACCCTAAAAATTCCACCAGAGAACTCCTAAACCTGGTAAACAGCTTTGATGAAGTAGCTGGATATAAAATCACTTAAACAAGTCAATTGCCTTTCTCTACACAAAGGATAAACAGGCTGAGAAAGAAATTAGGGAAACAACACCCTTCTCAATAGTCACAAATAATATAAAATAACTTTCCGAGACTCTAACTAAGGAAGTGAAAGATCTGTATGATAAGAACTTCAAGTCTCTGAAGAAAGAAATTACAGAAGATCTCAGAAGATGGAAAGATCTCCCATGCTCATGGATGGGCAAGATCAACATTGTAAAAATGGCAATCTTGCCAAAAGCAATCTACAGATTCAATGCAATCCCCATCAAAATTCCACCTCAATTCTTCAATGAATTAGAAAGGGCAATTTGCAAATTCATCTGGAATAACAAAAAAACTAGGATAGCAAAAACTCTTCTCAAGGATAAAAGAACCTCTGGTGGAATGACCATGCCTGACCTAAAGCTGTACTACAGAGCAATTGTGATTAAAACTGCATGGTACTGGTATATCGACAGACAAGTAGACCAATGGAATAGAATTGAAGACCCAGAAATGAACCCACACACCTATGGTCACTTGATCTTTGACAAGGGAGCTAAAACCATCCAGTGTAAAAAAGACAGCATTTTCAACAAATGGTGCTGGCACAACTGACAGTTATCATGTAGAAGAATTCGAATTGATCCATTCCTATCTCCTTGTACTAAGGTCAAATATAAGTGGATCAAGGAACTCCACATAAAACCAGAGACACTTAAACTTGTAGAGGAGAAAGTAGGGAAAAGCCTCAAAGATATGGGCACAGGGGAAAAATTCCTGAATAGAACAGCAATGGCTTATGCTGTAAGAATGAGAATTGACAAATGAGACCTCATAAAATTGCAAAGCTTCTGTAAGGAAAAAGACACCATGAATAAGACAAAATGGCCACCAACAGATTGGGAAAGGATCTTTACTTATCCTAAATCAGATAGGGGACTAATATCAAATATATATAAAGAACTCAAGAAGGTGGACTCCAGAAAATCAAATAACCCCATTAAAAATGGGGCTCAGAGCTAAACAAAGAATTCTCACCTGAGGAATACCGAATGGCTGAAAAGCACCTGAAAAATGTTCAGCATCCTTAATCATCAGGGAAATGCAAATCAAAACAACCCTGAGATTCCACCTCACACAAGTTAGAATGGCTAAGATAAAAAATTCAGGTGACAGCAGATACTGGCGAGGATGTGGAGAAAGAGGAACACTCCTCCATTGTTGGTGGGATTTCAAGCTTGTACAACCACTCTGGAAATCAGTCTGGCCCTTCCTCAGACAATTGGACACAGTACTATGGGAGGATCCTGCAATACCTCTCTTTGGCATATATACAGAAGATGTTCCAACTAGTAAGAAATACACATGCTCCACTAAGTTCTTAACAGCCTTATTTATCATAGTCAGAAGCTGGAAAGAACCCCGATGCCCCTCAACAGAGGAACTTATACAAAAAATGTGGTACATATACACAATGGAGTACTACTCAGCTATTAAAAAGAATGAATTTATGAAATTCCTAGGCAAATGGTTAGACCTGGAGGGCATCGTCCTGAGTGAGGTAACCCAATCACAAAAGAACTCACATGATATGTACTCACTAATAAGTGGATATTAGCCCAGAAACTTAGAATACCCAAGATTTAAGATACAATTTGCCAAACACATGAAACTCAAGAAGAAGGAAGACCAAAGTGTGGACACTTTGCCCCTTCTTAAAATTGGGAACAAAACACCCATGGAAGGAGTTACAGAGACAAAGTTTGGAGCAGAGACAAAAGAATGGACCATCTAGAGACTGCCACATCCAGGGATCCATCCCATAATCAGCCTCCAAATGCTGACAGCATTGCATACACTAGCAAAATTTTGCTGAAAGGACCCTGATATAGCTGTCTCTTGTAAGGCTATGCCGGGTCCTAGCAAACACAGAAGTGGATGCTCACAGTCAGCTATTGGATGGATCACAGTGCCCCCAATGGAGGAGCTAGAGAAAGTACCCAAGGAGCTAAAGGGATCTGCAACCCTATAGGTGGAACAACAATATGAACTAACCAGTACCCCGAAGCTCTTGACTCTAGCTGCATATGTATCAAAAGATGGCCTAGTCGGCCATTAGTGGAAAGAGAGGCTCATTGGTCATGCAAACTTTATATGCCTCAGTACAGGGGAACGCCATGGCCAGAAAGTGGGCATGTTGGGTAGGGGAGTGGGGGGTGGTATGGGGGACTTTTGGAATAGCATTGGAAATGAAAATGAGGAAAATACCTAATAAAAATATTAAAAAAGAAAAAATAAAGATATTTCATTGAACTTGTTTTGTTAAGGGAGGTTTAGAAAAATCATTATACATTAGATTTCCATTTGGAATGTCTGCTAGTCATGCATATGGTCATGTCAAATCAACAGTTGGATACACAAATACACAATATGTTACATGCTCAAGAAGGATATAAAAGGTGGAAATACAGATCTGTGAGTCATTGTGCAAGGAATAATACATGTACACTTAAAGGGCTAGATACTATTTTAAAAGGAAGGATTTGGAGAGAAAAGAAGAGAATGTAAGCTAGGTGCTTTTCCAAAAAGAGAAGCTCCACAAAGTTAACTGCAGAATAGAAAGAATGTTCACCAGACCATAGTAATTTTAAAACAACCCCCACTGCACAAACACACCAAAATATTTCAATGTTGTGCTTCAAATAGGAGGAAGAAAAGACTAATTGACTAGAGAGGGGTTTAGAACCAAAAGAAGGTTATTTTTAATAGTTGGTTACCAGAGCATATATGTTGTCTGATGGCTTGATGGCTAAAGAGGTGATGTCAGCAGCTAACAGCAAACTCAGACTCCTTTGGAAAATCTTTCCCTCCTCCCCCAATCCCCTTCCAGCAGAATTAATTATGTCCTTGTAGTTAGTCTCTTAGAGTTTGCTTAATTATATTTATAACATTTTGTTATGGTTAATTATGGAAATTTTTGTGTCCCAAGTGGATTGTTGAACTCCTGGGGAAAGTTGGTATTCTTTGTTGATTGGCAGTTCTGCAAAGGCTTTTATTAAGCACTTTGCATGTGTGATCTCAGCTGCTATTCACAACAGCCCTTTATGGGACATAATCTTTATTTTATAGGTGAGGGAGTTTCAGCTGAATGACCAATAACAAGGTTGGTGAGTTGGACGCAGAGTAAAGACCCTGCCCCTGAACTGCAAGCTTTCCCTAGGCAGACTTTTCTTTCAATGACTCCTTTCACTAGGTTAGGAATCACATTTCCATACCACATGTGTGCTAACTCCCAACTCAAAAGTCAGTAGATGAAGTAAAACAGATCTAGAGGTAAGAAACCTAAGAATGAATACTTACTTTTCTCTCTCTGGTTTGGATTACATTGCCTGGTTCCACTGTTGGTGTCCTGTGGAGCCTCTTTATCAAGAGAAGGCAGATACAGGGAGCATGCATCAGGTCCATGAGACCATGTAGTCCTCTTCTGCATCTCTGTAGCTGAACTGACTGGCCAAGTGGAGGAGCTACTGGATTTGAAGACCTTTGGCTGGGTGAGTAAAGGTGGCTTGCTGTAACTAAGCAACCACCAAAGTCAGAGTTCAATCTCTATGCTTTTAATCCTCACTATGCTGATTGCCTAATGTTGGTGTTCTTTTTCTCTTAAAAATCTTTTACCAAGCACATCATGTAAAAAGATATTACCTCATGAAGTTAAGAGAAAAAGACAGAAAATGTCATGTAACAATGTCAGTTCTTATCTCAGTCATCCCACAGTTGCTCTTTCGGTCTGTATCAATTTAATGCAAAGAAATTTTTTTTCAACTAAGGAAAGAAAGCTACTGATCCTAGAGCCAAATATTGATTGAAAATGACTAAGACAAACCCACAGTGCTCTTCATTGTGTTAGTTATCTTTCCTCACTGACACTCGCTAATCTAGTAGACACCAACTTGGCTGGATCGATTGAGCCCTGAATTTTAATATCTAAACAGCTCAGTGTTTTCCATATGCCTTCATTGGTTTGTTATTCTTTTGTATATATTCTTGGAACCACAGGATGTGTTATAATAGCTGAAGCTATTATTAAATTGGCAAAGGCTATTATTATTTTATTAACTAGGATTTGTTAAGTGTCAATCATTCATTCAGAAGATCTGCATTGGGGTTCCGTCACCCAGACACGTGAAGGTCGGCAAGTCGCTTCAGTGCTCGCCTCGGCCCGCGTGGTCGTGCCGGGATGGAGTCCTCCACGTCCTCTTCGGGCTCGGCTCTGGGCGCCGTGGACCCTCAGTTGCAGCATTTCATCGAGGTGGAGACGCAGAAGCAGCGCTTCCAGCAGCTGGTGCACCAGATGACGGAACTTTGCTGGGAGAAGTGCATGGATAAGCCTGGGCCTAAGTTGGACAGTCGGGCTGAGGCCTGTTTTGTGAACTGCGTTGAACGCTTCATTGATACAAGCCAGTTCATCTTAAATCGACTGGAACAGACCCAGAAGTCCAAACCCGTCTTCTCAGAAAGCCTTTCTGACTGATCTCAGCATTACCTCTTTGGAAAAGTAGTTCAAGAATTGAAGAGCTGCTGATGAGGTGGTTGAAGAAATGGCTATGGGGGGGATTAAACTCCCAATTTTCTTTATCGTCTTGGGACATCTTGTCACCTGAGAATGAACAAAGACCAATTTTTATGTATGGGAGTTGAGAGTCATGTGTATTTGGTTGTGTTTTTAAAGCTAACCATGTGACAATAATTGACAGATAAATGAAAGTGTGAGATGCATATAACTGTATATGGGACTGCTTTCTCAAGGTCCCTTTACTGCTTTATAAAATAATTTTGATAGGTGGACTGCTTTCTAGAATTTGATAGTGGGACCACATAGGGTAAATCTTGATTTGTATGGGTTCATTTCTGATTTTTTTAGGGAGATCTTTGTGTCAGTCAAATTGGCAGTGGGGAAAGATCCTGGCACTGTTAAACTGTGAGCTTTCTTTCATGTCTGACCTGGAGCTGAAAAAAAGTCCTATGGAGTGTTCCTGCAATCCAACTTCTTAGGTTGTCTCTCCCCTATACTGTGACTTACTTAACTCGCAAATTGAAAATATGGTCTCAAGGTAGAAGAGGAAGCCTGAGAATCCAAAGGGCTTTAGTCATAAAAGAATCTAGCTCATGAGTACTATTCTTATTACCAGACAGCCACGAGAAGAAGTTAACTTACTATGTATATCCAGATGCAAAACATTCACAGATGTGCCTAAAGAAACCGCGACTTAGGCCAGTTCAGAACTAACAACTGTTTCAGGTAGAGGTGCATGCCTGATGGTAGACATCGATTCCATTAACTGCATTCTTTTGGTCACTGAAATAAAAGCTCGCAAGATTAAAAAAAAAAAAAAAAAAAAAAAAAAAAAAAAAAAAAAAAAGAAGATCTGCATTGATTTCCCATCCTTTATGCAGAAGGCATATAAAGTAAGGTGAGATGTTCAACTGGAAAACAAAGTTCTGAGAAGACAAGCTCACGGTTCAGAGAAGAGACAAACCATAAACAGTCATCTTCAACATGAAAAATGCCTCAGTATGGAAAGGAACAGGAAGCCGAGGGCACATGGGTGAAGCTGTTGAAGTCATTAAGAGCTCTCAAGAAGCCTTTTGAAGAAGAGCATGCTTGTGGTGAACGAAGTGTAAACGGTAGTAGCTACAGATGAAGGTGTGTTGGAGGAATGGAGAGGCCACTCCTCAAAGATGGAAGTTCTTTGCAAAGGTTAACTTGTGAAAAGGCAGGCATCAATCAGGGTGCTAAGTATGTGTGGCATGCTGAGAAGCAAAGAAGGATGTAGCTGGGGACAGGCAGGCTCACAGTGGGACACAGTGGCTAGTTTTTTAAAAAATGGATCCATTCCATGGGGAAGAAGTACATAGCTATGGAAACAGTTTAAGCAGATTAGCAATAATAATCCAACAGAAACATGGAACACTTATTTTAAGAACACAAGACAATGATGCCAGAACAAAGAAGATAAAACATTGCTACAATAATCCACTTTTGTATTTCTGAGGCTATTAATGTCAGTCTATGAATGTGGGATTTGGGAATAAATATCATTCAAAATACAGATTAAGAAGATTAAATCGGCAAAGGCTATTGTTTTCACATTGCTGGAGAGGCATGGGGGAAACTTGGTGGCCTTCCTTCCTTTCTTCTTAGATAGACTGGATGTAGGTAGACTGTCTTTAAGTAGATGGTGCTTTCTTGGCTTTAAGTACAAGAGTCAAATACTGAGTTGGCCTCAAGTGATGTGTCATATTCAGTCTTTCATTGCTGAAAAAAATATCTAAGATAAACCATTTAGAAGGAGAAGGATAACTTTTGGCTTCTGCTGGGTCAGAGGCTTTGGTTGGACCTGAGATTCTTCAGAGCATCATGGTGGAAAAAGTATGATAGACAAAGATGCTCAATTCTGGAAACCAGGGAGGAAAGAGAGAGGGTAGGAGAGTCAGGAACTAGCAGGCTTTCTAGGTTAAACCCTCAATAACTGACTTCTACAAACTAACCCATCCTAAAATTTCACCTGCTTCTCCAAGCTGTGTAACCAGATGGGTTCTCATACACAGACCTTTAATACATAGATAGGCCTGAGGAGCACACTTCGCAGCCAGAGTACAAATACAGAGTACATGCTGCATTTGAAATACTTATTTCTTGTTCATGCACAAGTGGCTCATAGGCAGTGCTTGCTATATGGGTAGATAGGAAGTCCTTTCAAAGCATGCAACATGAGCTGGGCATGGTGGCACATGCCTTTAATCCCAGCACTCAGGAGGCAGAGGTAGGCAGATTATTGAGTTCGAGGCCAGCCTGGTCTACAGAGTGAGTTCCAGGACAGCCAGGGCTACACAGAGAAACCCTGACTCGGAAGAAAAAAAAAAGCATGCAACATTTAGCACTAAAGTAGATCATATGATAAAGGTTTAGATGTTGTTCTTCATCATTTTGTAGGTGCTAAATTGCTTAACAACATGACTTTCCACATGGTCATATTCTATATACCATTAAAAACATTGAACCATATTCAAATATGGATTGTATCCATCCCGGATACTGTTCTTTACTACACTTTCAGCTCACCACCTTTCATGAATTAACTCAATCATGCCTCTACCCAAGAGGGATCCAGCCATCTGGTGTTCTCTTGCGCCATCTTTACCACTTCACATTCCTGGTCAGTCCTTCTGATTTTTTTTTCCATTTTTTATTAGGTATTTAGCTCATTTACATTTCCAATGCTATACCAAAAGTCCCCCATACCCATCCACCCCCACTCCCCTACCCACCCACTCCCCCTTTTTGGCCATGGCGTTCCCCTGTACTGGGGCATATAAAGTTTGCGTGTCCAATGGGCCTCTCTTTCCAGTGATGGCCGACTAGGCCATCTTTTGATACATATGCAGCTAGAGTCAAGAGCTCCGGGGTACTGGTTAGTTCATAATGTTGTTCCACCTATAGGGTTGCAGGTCCCTTTAGCTCCTTGGGTTCTTTCTCTAGCTCCTCCATTGGGAGCCCTGTGATCCATCCATTAGCTGACTGTGAGCATCCACTTCTGTGTTTGCTAGGCCCCGGCATAGTCTCACAAGAGACAGCTACATCTGGGTCCTTTCAGCAAAATCTTGCTAGTGTATGCAATGGTGTCAGCATTTGGATGCTGATTATGGGGTGGATCCCTGGATATGGCAGTCTCTACATGGTCCATCCTTTCATCTCAGCTCCAAACTTTGTTTCTGTAACTCCTTCCATGGGTGTTTTGTTCCCAATTCTAAGGAGGGGCATAGTGTCCACACTTCAGTCTTCATTCTTCTAGAGTTTCATGTGTTTAGCAAATTGTATCTTATATCTTGGGAATCCTAGGTTTGGGGCTAATATCCACTTAACAGTGAGTACATATTGTGTGAGTTCCTTTGTGAATGTGTTACCTCACTCAGGATGATGCCCTCCAGGTCCATCCATTTGGCTAGGAATTTCATAAATTCATTCTTTTTAATAGCTGAGTAGTACTCCATTGTGTATATGTACCACATTTTCTGTATCCATTCCTCTGTTGAGGGGCATCTGGGTTCTTTCCAGCTTCTGGCTATTATAAATAAGGCTGCTATAAAGATAGTGGAGCATGTGTCCTTCTTACCAGTTGGGGCATCTTCTGGATATATGCCCAGGAGAGGTATTGCTGGATCCTCCGGTAGTACTATGTCCAATTTTCTGAGGAACCGCCAGACTGATTTCCAGAGTGGTTGTACAAGCCTGCAATCCCACCAACAATGGAGGAGTGTTCCTAGTCCTTCTGATTTTGAGCTTTACTTTGCTCCACCACACTTTGACAAAGGTTATCTTAATCCTTCACCTGCTGCCTCTAGCTGCACCAGTTCTTCACTGTTGCTGGAAAGAAAACACAAAACCATGCTTACTGGTGTCATTTTTACCTTTTGACATTGAATTTCAAGGATGCCTTTTAAATTGTGCCTGGGAATAAGATTTATAATCGCTTCTTATACTAGGTAACCATTTCTATACTCTTTGATCTCTTCAAACTTCCAATTACTATCGATTTTTTCCTTCAGTTTTAAGAAATAAAGTTTATTTCACCTTTCACCCAGAAAACTGGAGAATTTATACAAAAAGACTTCTGTTACATTTACCTGCTGTTGCAATAAACTGAGCAGGTTTGCTTTCTTGCCCATCAATGAGGCAAGATACAGGCAGATTCAATGATAGGAAAGGAGAGCGAGATGAAGGCATCTCCTGTTGGTGGATTGATGACAGATTCTTGTCTAGCCTGATTAGGTCAAATTAAATGATACCTGTGGATCACTTCCACGTTATGCCTATTTCTCTACAACTAATTTCCCCATTCTCAGGTGAAATAGATATTACGGACTCATATTTATAAGTTTCTAGATGGGACCTTGACCAAACTTCCATTATATTATGGATGAATTCATTAGCACATACCATCTGTCCTATATGATTGTTTACATCAGGGAATCTATACCTGACTGCCAGGACAAACTCCCTCAAGGCCTTTCTGTTTAGCAGAGAGTTTCTATCTTCTTTCTTTCCTTTCATTTAATTGTAGCATCCTCATTACTTCAATGACACCTTTCTTTCCATGTGAATCATAGCTGTTACTCAGGAAACAAGAACTCAGAGAACAGAGGGAACATCAATCAACTGGTTACACTGAATCCAGCCAGGAAGCAGAGGCAGGCAGTGCTAGTACCTAGTCATTATCAGATGTTCCTGTCTGAAATACCCTCAAGGCACCCACAGAGGTGTATCTCCTAGGAGTTTTAAAATCCAGTTACGTTGGCAATGAAGATTAACCACCACAGTCTTAAAACGTGAGGTGACATATTTTATATTGTACTGGTTGAAATCATGATTTGAGGCTACAGGCATATAATTTACTAAATATGTAACATCTGTTGTCCAGAAAATGACATGATTACGTTCTCCTTCATTACTGAACAAACTCTACTGTGTATAATGCTATATTTTCCTTAGTCATCCATTTTTCATGCTACATTTCATAATCTCCTAGTTCAGGTATCTTCCATATGTCTCTCTATTCTCTTTCTGGATCCCATTACAAACACAGAAGAGGAACAGTTCATTGTCCTTGCTAGTCTAGGAGACACTAAAATAGAAGGCTCAGGTAGAGCTTTCCCCTTTAATCAGCGATCAAGATATTGCCTTAAAGAAGGGCAATTCTTCCAAAAGGAATTTGCTTAAATAATAAATATATAAATCTCACCCTGTGACATTTCTAAAGAATTTGAGTAAGCAAATCTAGCTTTTACAACTGAAAAAATTTAGTATTCAGGTTTTATCTAGGCCTGGATTCCAGAGTTTTGGGATATTTCTCAACTCCTTGCAAAGCAAAATTAGAGAGTCAATTCTTACATTTCCTTCTGCACAGTAGATATGCCTTCCCAGCTGTCAACTTACTCTCTACTGTTGGGTTTGTGCTTGGCAATTCTCTTATGTCCCACATCTTGATAGAATGGGCTGCTCACTGCCATGTCAGAATTTTGGAATCCCAATCTGGACTACACTGGTGATTGATAGCAGTGGGCAATATGAGAAGAGAGATGATTAATTACTTTTACCTTAGGAAAGCACATGGCCTTCTTAATTGCTCTTACTCAAAGGCAAGTATGGCCAATTCTTTCAAAAACTAAAAGAGCGATTAGTACACTTAATGTGTTGCAACCTTTATTTGTGAGTTTCCCACAATCTGGCGCTGATCCCTGGGTAAATGCCATTCCGATTCCATTAAAGTTAAATTTCAAACACACAGTAAAGGGCAGAGCAAAAGCTGCAAGTAATCACAGCAAAGAGGGCACATCTGCTCCCCTGGAGTGTCCATCTTGCAGCTGGTGTTGAAATGGATTAATCCCTCCTCAGAAACAGCCAGGCAGCTTGAATGGTGGGATGCTATTAAGTGACAAGATGAGTCCATTTTTGGAATGAAGGCAGAGAATTAAAGTGCCCCAAACAAATCACTGCAATACCAAAGTGCATCTTTCCATTTCTCTAGAATCAGTTAAAGTTCTCCTCTGGCTGAGAACACAAAACAGTGACTTTTGTCTTAACCAAGAACTTTCAATGTAAGCAGTGGGGATATTGAAAAGATGATGTGTGACTCATTATAGGAGCAACCATATTCACTTCTGTGCTTAGGTAACATTTCAGAAGCAAGTCATGAGTTTTTACAGCAATTTACAAAGTCCTTCAAGTCATAGAGAAACACTGAATTGGTGGCGTGGACTGTGTGCTTTGTTTCCACATGATGCTGACTAAGGAAAAATTTAAGGATTCATCAAATGAAGTGGTCTTTGGGATCTTTCCATTGAAGTTATAGTGGCCTGTGGGTGGTTTTTTTTTTCCCCTAAATTAAGCATTGAGATTTACTTTTGTGTACTTAGATCCAAGTACAGGTACTAAATCACATGACCTGGGCATGGTGGCACATACCTTCAGTCTCATCACCTGGAGAATGGAGGCAGGATGATCAGGCGTTCAAGGTCATCTTTAGCTACACAGTGAGTTTAAAGCCAGCTTCAACTACATAAAACTCTGTCTCGACCCCATCCTCTCTCAAAAGAGTGCTTAATTGTTGCAGGATATTTGATCATATTGTGAACTCAGAGATTCTGTTATGCTTTATCACACACCACTAATCCCTCTGACTGGAATACAGATATACCCTTAGGACATACCTTGAATACCCAAAAATGAAGGTAAAATTAGTTAGTAGACGGAAATACCATGTCTGAAAGTGATGCCTAATTGAGTGGCAGACAACGTGATAAATCAGAGAAAGATTTGAAAGAATGAGTCAGAGATAGAATATGCCCAACTCTTAAAAGAACAGACAGGAAAAAGAGTCTACTTAAGAGATTACCATGGGATGGGAGAGGGAGAGGGAGAGGGAGAGGGAGAGGGAGAGGGAGAGGGAGAGGGAGAGAGAGAGAGAGAGAGAGAGAGAGAGAGAGAGAGAGAGAGAGAAGAGTGAAGAGTGGAGGCAGTCTTTGCTCAGAGAGTTTTATGGAGACAAATTGAAGAGAGAACAAGCTAGACCACTAGACACAGATAAAGACATAATGAGCCAGAGAATGAGAAGGGACCAATCAGAAGATTAGAGTAGGTTGCTAGAGTTAGTTTGAGGCTAAGCAGAGTAGTTCAAGAAAAGCCCAGAGAAGCCAGATTGAATCAGTTAGTGTGGAAAAGAATTTGAACCAGCATAGCCGAGTAGAATCAGTCAGCTAGAGATCAGAAAAAAAAAATAGGAAGGGTTAGGCTTATTCAGCAGCAAGTCTTAGAGGCTGAAAATATTATAGGCTTAAATTAGATTGTACAGAGGCTAGAAGCTACTATGACTAGGTATAGGTTACCAGATGGAGGCAGTAAGCCTCTCAGATAGCCATTATATTAGGTGAATAAAAGTTATTTTTACACCTAATGTGTTTATTGAGTATCATATTACATAGTATCATTGGAGAAACCACTGGACTTTATGATAATTCACTATCTTTGTGAAAACCCATATTTCTCTTCAAATAGGGAATGAACATTTTTAATGTGTATCTTTAAATGCCAGCTTGACTCCCAGGAATGACAATCTCCATATAGGTCTTGATCATTTCCTTTGCTGGGCACTGCTAAATATAGCACACATGATTGACCACTAAATCAGGTAGATTTTGCAATGATGGAGATAAGTTACATGTGTTTCTATCTAAATAGCCTTTATATTATGTCTTTTGAAGTTCCTCTGCCCATGATCAATCATACGAAAATAATAATGTGTTTAGAAAGTTTCTTCTGAACATTCCTGTATTAACAAGAAGTACAACTGAGTCTCTGAGCTCTCTTAGCTGTTCTTTACCATGGAAATCTTTTGTTTGGACTCTTTTGTTTTCTTTTCTCTATTTTTCATTGTGCCATGAATATAATATGATATCCCCATCTAACAAAACTTTCTATCTACAGTGGTACACTATTATGAGTTATAAGCACATGAGAAAAGAGAAACTGTAACTTTCTTATGTGTTGAATATTACCTCTTTCATCTTCCTGCTATCCCCTGGTAAGAACCAGGGTACTTACTGTTTCTAATACTTTGATTACTTTAGATACTTTAAAGAAATATCATCCTGTATGATTTGTCCTTGTATGATTGTCATGTTTCATTTTGCACAGTATTTTGAGGTTTGTACATACCATCAGTAATGACAAAATTGTCTCTTTGTATGAATAACTTCTCTCTCTCTTCCTCCCTCTCTCTCTGTCTCTCTCTCTCTGTGTGTGTGTGTGTGTGTGTGGTGTGTCTGTCTCTTCCTGACCCTACATTTTTGAATGTATGTATCACATTTTCCTTATCCATCCATCTGTTGATGGGTATTTCAGTTGTTTTTATACTTTAGCTTTTGTAACTCATGCTGTAGTGACCACGAAAATGCAAATAACTCTTCAAAATCTCAGTTAATTTTTGAATGAACTTCTTAAAGCATGATCATTGGATTCCAATGAGAAATTCCTATAGCCATTTTTGATAAAAGCAATTCTACTAACCCCCCATCTGAGAGATTAAATCCATCTAAAATCTAGCCTTTGGGGATCCAACACTGTCTTCAGCTTTCTTTTTGTTGGCCACACTATTCTTTTAGAGCACCCACACCCAAGTCTTAATACCTAGAAAAAAATTATCTGGAAGAACTCAGCAGATATATTATTCACTTAAGACAGCCCATAAGTTTACAAGGCTGCAATGGAAATGTAAATTTTAAGTTCTATAAATCCTTGCTGTTGTTTGGATGTGGTTCACCTCTGCTAAAATTTATGATGAAATTTGATTCAGCATTTAGAGGTAAAAATATCATTAAGAGGGATTAATGAGTTTTGTCCATGTTTTATTTTCAGAAGAGCATCTGGTATAAACCAAGATAGCTTGACTCTCATGTTTTATCTTTTGTGTATGCACAAAGGTTTTCCTAGATTTTCCACTTGAATTGGAGCTCCCCACCCCAAACAGTGTCTTGGATTTTCCAGACTCCAGAGCTGAAACCAAAGCTAAGCTCCCATTTTAATAAACTAACCGAGCCTTCCATTTTCCCTCTCTGCCCACAGCTGATCCTATGCTTCAGTGCTCCATACCCAAATATCACCTGGAGAGAGATAGCATCCTAGGAGTGCAGACAAGCCTGTGAAAGCAGGTAAGACCACCACTTCAGCTCAGAGGGACCTGCCCACAACCCACAGGACACAGGAAGCAAGAAGTGGCCTGGGACAGAAGCCTTCTTGTTTCCATCTGTGTCCAGAGCTGATCCTGTGCCACAACACTACATACCCAAATACTTCCAGGAGAGAGCTCATCTCCCAGGAGTGCTGACATAGCTGTGAGCATAGGCAAGACCATCACTTCTATTCAAATTCATGGCCCAAGAGGGACCATCCCAGAGCCATCAGGACACAGGAACCAAGGAACAGCTGGGAACAGAATCCTTCAGGTTTCTGTTTGCACCCTGAAACTAACCCTATACCACATCTCTCTATACCCAAATTCCTCCAGGAGAGAACTAGTCTCCCAGGAGTATTGACACACAGGCTTCCAGTAGGGATAAGCTACACTCAGAGATAGCAAGGTGGTGAGAGGCAAGGACAAAAACATAAGCAACAGAAACCAAGGCTATTTGGCATCATCAGAATCCAGTTCTCCCAACAGAGCAAGCCCTGGATAACCTGACACAACAGAAAAGCAAGACTCTGATTTAAAATCACATCTCATGATAATGATAGAGGTCTTTAAGAAGGACATAAGTAACTCCCTTAAAGATATACAGAATGTACTGGCTAATTTTGTGTCAACTTGACACAGGCTAGAGTTATCACAGAGAAAGGAACTTCAGTTAGAGAAATGCCTCCACGAGATCCAGTTGTAAGGCATTTTCTCAATTAGTAATCAAGGGAGAGGGCTCCTTGTGGGTGGTGCCATCTCTGGGCTGGCAGGCTTGGTTCTATAAAAGAGCAAGCTGAGCAAGCCAGGGAAAGCAAGCCAGTAAGGAACATCCCTCCATGGCTTCTGCATCAGCTCCTGCTTCCTGACCTACTTGAGTTCCGGTCCTGACTTCCTTGGTGATGAACAGCAGTATGGAAGTGTAAGCTGAATAAATCCTTTCCTCCACAACTGCTTCTTGGTCATAATGTTTGTGCAGGAATAGAAACCCTGACTAAGACACAGAAGAATACAGGTAAAGAGGCAGAAGTCCTTAAAGAGGAAACAAACAAACAAAAAATCCCTTAAAGAATTACAGGAAAACACAACCAAACAGGGGAAGGAATTGAACAAAGTCATCCACGATCTAAAAATGGAAATAGAAACAATAAAAAAAAGTCACAAAGGGAGAGAATCCTGGAGATAGAAAACCTAGGAAAGAGATCGGGAGTCATAGATGTAAGCATCACCAACAGAATACAAGAGACAGAAGAGAGAATCTCAGGTGCAGAAGATACCTACCATAGAAAACATTGACACAACAGTGAAAAAAAATGCAAAATGCAAAAGGCTCCTAGCCCAAAACATCCAGGAAATTCAGGACACAATGAGAAGACCAAACCTAAGGATAATAGGTATAGAAGAAGGTGAAAATTCCCAACTTAAAGGGCTAGTAAATATCTTCAACAAAATTATAGAAGAAAACTTCTCCAACCTAAAGCGATGCCCATAAACATACAAGAAGCCTACAGAACTTCAAACATTGGAACAGAAAAAGAATTCCTCCTGTCACATAATAGTCAAAACATTAAATCCCCAAAACAAAGAACGAATATTAAAAGCAGTAAAGGGGAAAGGTCAAATAACATATAAAGGCAGAGCTATTAGAATTACACCAGACTTCTCACCAGAGACTATGAAAGTCAGAAGACCCTGGACAGATGTCATATAGACCCTAAGAGATCACAAGTGCCAGCCCGAAACATTCAGGACCTAGGTTAGCAGATGGAGGATGGAAGCTGAGGCCCTCAAGGTCTAGGCTTGCAGAAGCTTAGACTGTATGGAAGCTAGAAACTTCCAGGCCTAAGCCTAGGCCTAGGGAGAGTTAGATTTCTATGCTCTGGAATCAGCCCAAACCATGTATTCACACAGCTTGGGAATGGCTCTCATCTCATCCCTACATCAGAGGAAATACAGTGACATTCACACTTGGCTCTCAAGTACTGGGATTGTAAATGTCCTCATCCACAACCTGAAGGACATTTTAATAATTAAAATTATTATCTAAAAAAAAATAATGCGGTACCAGAGCTAGTGCAGAGCCTTCAGGGAAAGAAAACATTTTGTATGCAATAAACTACTTGGAAAATTGTTTATCACTTATATATATACCCAAGTGTCTCTTCTCAAATTGCTTCTACCCTTCTAACATCAGGAACATGGTTTATATCCCCTGTACAGACAAACAATAAAGCCACCTTAAGGCACACCTAGGTCTAGAAACACTTCTGTCAGTCAGTCAAGGCATGTCTTAGTGTCAATTACTATATTCAGTATTGCCTTAATAACTGTAGCTCTCTGTGATAATTGTATAAGCTATAAGTGCTGTAAACAGGTATGTTAAATATGCCTTGTAATGACCTACTTTCTGATCAGCTAATAAACTTAAAGATTTTAGATATAAAAAAACAAAAACAAAAACAAAAACAAAACAAGTGCCAGCCCAGGATACTATACCCAGCAAAACTCTCAATTAGCATAGATAAAGAAACCAAGGCCCACAACTGGTGGTTATCATGTAGAAAAATGCGAGTTGATCCATTCCTATCTTCTTGTACTAAGGTCAAATCTAAGTGGATTAAGGAACTCCACATAAAACCAGAGACACTGAAACTTATAGAGGAGAAAGTAGGGAAAAGACTTGAAGATATGGGTTCAGGGGAAAAATTCCTGAATAGAACAGCAATGGCTTGTGCGGTAAGATCGAGAATTGATAAATGGGACCTCATAAAATTGCAAAGCTTCTGCAAGGCAAAAGACACTGTCAATAAGACAAAAAGGCCACCAACAGATTGGGAAAGGATATTTACCTATCCCAAATCGGATAGGGGAATAATATCCAATATATATAAAGAACTCAAGAAGGTGGACTCCAGAAAATCAAATAACCCCATTAAAAATGGGGCTCAGAGATGAACAAAGAATTCTCACCTGAGGAATACCGAATGGCTGAGAAGCACCTGAAAAAATGTTCAACATCCTTAATCATCAGGGAAATGCAAATCAAAACAACCCTGAGATTCCACTTCACTCCAGTCAGAATGGCTACGATCCAAAATTCAGGTGACAGCAGATGCTGGCGAGGATGTGGAGAAAGAGGAACACTCCTCCATTGTTGGTGGGATTGCAAGCATGTACAACCACTCTGGAAATCAGTCTGGGGGTTCCTCAGAAAATTGGACATAGTACTACCAGAGGATCCAGCAATACCTCTCCTGGGCATATATCCAGAAGATGTCCCAACCGGTAAGAAGGACACATGCTCCACTATGTTCATAGCAGGCTTATTTATAATAGCCAGATGCTGGAAAGAACCCAGATGCCCCTCAACAGAGAAATGGATACAGAAAATGTGGTACATATACACAATGGAGTACTACTCAGCTATTTAAAAAATGAATTTATGAAATTCTTAGGCAAATGGATGGACCTGGAGGGCATCATCCTGAGTGAGGTAACCCAAACACAAATGAACTCGCACAATATGTACTCATTGATAAGTGGATATTAGCCCAGAAACTTAGGATACCCAAGATATAAGATACAATTTGCTAAACACATGAAATTCAAGAAGAACGAAGACCAAAGTGTGGACACTTTGCCCCTTCTTAGAAATGGGAACAAAACACCCATAGAAGGAGTTACAGAGACAAAATTTGGAGCTGTGACAAAAGGATGGACCATCTAGTGATTGCCATATGCAGGGATCCATCCCATAATCAGCTCCCAAACTCTGACACCATTGCATACACTAGCAAGATTTTGCTGAAAGGACCCAGATATAGCTGTCCCTTGTGAGACTATGCCGGGGCCTAGCAAACACAGAAGTGGATGATCACAGTCAGCTATTGGATGGGTCACATCCAATGGAGGAGCTAGAGAAATTACTCAAGGAGTTAAAGGGAACTGCAACCCTATAGGAGGAACAACATTATGAACTACCCAATACCACAGAGCTCTTGACTCTAGCTGCATATGTATCAAAAGATGGCCTAGTCGGCCATCACTGCAAAGAGAGGCCCATTGGACTTGCAAACTGTATATGCCCCAGTACAGGGAAACCCCAGGGCCAAAACGGGGGAGTGGGTGGGTAGCGGATTGAGAGGGGGGGGTGGGTATGGCAGACTTTTGGGATAGCATTGAAAATGTAAACGAGGAAAATACCTAATAAAAATAAAATAAAATTAAAAAAAAAAAACCAAGCTCCTTCCGATCCACTCGAGCCCCAGGCTACCTTGCCAGCAGAGTCTCGCCGAATACCCGCAAGGGCCCACACAGGACTCCCCACGGGATCCTAAGACCTCTGGTGAGTGGAACACAGCGCCTGCCCCAATCAAATCGCGAGGAACCTGAGACTGCGGTACATAGGGAAGCAGAATACCCGGGCCTGACCTGGGGCACAAGCCCCTTCCGCTCCACTCGAGCCCCGGGCTACCTTGCCAGCAGAGTCGCCTGACACCAGCAAGGGCCCACACAGGATTCCACACAGGATCCTAAGACCTCTAGTGAGTGGAACACAACTTCTGCCAGGAGTCTGGTTCGAACACCAGATATCTGGGTACCTTCCCTGCAAGAAGAGAGCTTGCCTGCAGAGAATACTCTGCCCACCGAAACTAAGGAGAGTGCTACCCTCCAGGTCTGCTTATAGAGGCTAACAGAGTCACCTGAAGAACAAGCTCTTAACAGAGACAACTAAAACAGCTAGCTTCAGAGATTACCAGATGGCGAAAGGCAAACGTAAGAATCCTACTAACAGAAATCAAGACCACTCACCATCATCAGAACGCAGCACTCCCACCCCACCTAGTCCTGGGCACCCCAACACAACCGAAAATCTAGACCCAGATTTAAAAACATTTCTCATGATGATGATAGAGGACATCAAGAAGGACTTTCATAAGTCACTTAAAGAATTACAGGAGAGCACTGCTAAAGAGTTACAGGCCCTTAAAGAAAAACAGGAAAACACAGCCAAACAGGTAGAAGTCCTTAAAGAAAAACAGGAAAACACATCCAAACAGGTAATGGAAATGAACAAAACCATACTAGAACTAAAAAGGGAAGTAGAGACAATAAAGAAAACCCAAAGCGAGGCAACGCTGGAGATAGAAACCCTAGGAAAGAGATCTGGAACCATAGATGCGAGCATCAGCAACAGAATACAAGAAATGGAAGAGAGAATCTCAGGTGCAGAAGATTCCATAGAGAACATTGACACAACAGTCAAAGAAAATACAAAATGCAAAAGGATTCTAACTCAAAACATCCAGGTAATCCAGGACACAATGAGAAGACCAAACCTAACGATAATAGGAATTGATGAGAATGAAGATTTTCAACTTAAAGGGCCAGCTAATATCTTCAACAAAATAATAGAAGAAAACTTCCCAAACATAAAGAAAGAGATGCCCATGATCATACAAGAAGCCTACAGAACTCCAAATAGACTGGACCAGAAAAGAAATTCCTCCCGACACATAATAATCAGAACAAAAAATTCACTAAATAAAGATAGAATATTAAAAGCAGTAAGGGAGAAAGGTCAAGTAACATATAAAGGAAGGCCTATCAGAATTACACCAGATTTTTCACCAGAGACTATGAAAGCCAGAAGAGCCTGGACAGATGTTATACAGACACTAAGAGAACACAAATGCCAGCCCAGGCTACTATACCCAGCCAAACTCTCAATTACCATAGATGGAGAAACCAAAGTATTCCACGACAAAACCAAATTCACACAATATCTTTCCACGAATCCAGCCCTTCAAAGGATAATAACAGAAAAGAAGCAATACAAGGACGGAAATCATGCCCTAGAACAAGTAAGAAAGTAATCACTCAACAAACCAAAAAGAAGACAGCCACAAGAACAGAATGCCAACTTTAACAACAAAAATAAAAGGTAGCAACAATTACTTTTCCTTAATATCTCTTAATGTCAATGGACTCAATTCCCCAATAAAAAGACATAGACTAACATAATGGCTACACAAACAGGACCCAACATTCTGCTGCTTACAGGAAACCCATCTCAGGGAAAAAGACAGACACTACTTCAGAGTGAAAGGCTGGAAAACAATTTTCCAAGCAAATGGACTGAAGAAACAGGCTGGAGTAGCCATTTTAATATCGGATAAAATCGACTTCCAACCCAAAGTTATCAAAAAAGACAAGGAGGGACACTTCATACGCATCAAAGGTAAAATCCTCCAAGAGGAACTCTCAATTCTGAATATCTACACACCAAATGCAAGGGCAGCCACATTCATTAAAGACACTTTAGTAAAGCTCAAAGCACACATTGCACCTCACACAATAATAGTGGGAGACTTCAACATACCACTTTCATCAATGGACAGATATTGGAAGCAGAAACTAAACAGGGACACAGTGAAACTAACAGAAGTTATGAAACAAATGGACCTGACAGATATCTACAGAACATTTTATCCTAAAACAAAAGGATATACCTTCTTCTCAGCACCTCACGGGACCTTCTCCAAAATTGACCATATAATTGGTCACAAAACAGGCCTCAACAGATTCAAAAATATTGAAATTGTCCCATGTATCCTATCAGATCACCATGCACTAAGGCTGATCTTCAATAACAAAAAAAATAACAGAAAGCCAACACTCACTTGGAAACTGAACAACACTCTTCTCAATGATACCTTGGTCAACGAAGGAATAAAGAAAGAAATTAAAGACTTTTTAGAGTTTAATGAAAATGAAGCCACAACATACCCAAACCTATGGGACACAATGAAAGCATTTCTAAGAGGGAAACTCATAGCTCTGAGTGCCTCCAAGAAGAAACGGGAGACAGCACATACTAGCAGCTTGACAACACACCTAAAAGCTCTAGAACAAATGGAAGCAAATTCACCCAAGATGAGTAAGAGGCAGGAAATAATCAAACTCAGGGGTGAAATCAACCAAGTGGAAACAAGAAGTACTTTTCAAAGAATTAACCAAATGAGGAGTTGGTTCTTTGAGAAAACCAACAAGATAGATAAACCCTTAGCTAAACTCACTAAAGGGCACAGGGCCAAAATCCTAATTAACAAAATCAGAAATGAAAAAGGAGACATAACAACAGATCCTGAAGAAATCCAAAACATCATCAGATCCTTCTACAAAAGGCTATACTCAACAAAACTGGAAAACCTGGACGAAATGGACAAATTTCTGGACAGATACCAGGTACCGAAGTTGAATCACGATCAAGTTGACCATCTAAACAGTCCCATATCACCTAAAGAAATAGAAGCAGTTATTAATAGTCTCCCAGCCAAATAAAAGCCCAGGACCAGACAGGTTTAGTGCAGAGTTCTATCAGACCTTCAAAGAAGATCTAATTCCAGTTCTGCACAAACTATTTCACAAAATAGAAGTAGAAGGTACTCTACCCAACTCATTTTATGACGCCACTATTACTCTGATACCTAAACCACAGAAAGAACCAACAAAGATAGAGAACTTCAGACCAATTTCTCTTATGAATATCGATGCAAAAATCCTCAATAAAATTCTCACTAACCAAATCCAAGAACACATAAAGCAATCATCCATCCTGACCAAGTAGGTTTTATTCCAGGGATGCAGGGATGGTTTAATATACGAAAATCCATCAATGTACTCCATTATATAAACAAACTCAAAGACAAAAACCACATGATCATCTCGTTAGATGTAGGAAAAGCATTTGACAAGATCCAACACCCATTCATGATAAAAGTCTTGGAAAGATCAGGAATTCAAGGCCCATACCTAAACATGATAAAAGCAATCTACAGCAAACCAGTAGCCAGCATCAAAGTAAATGGAGAGAAGCTGGAAGCAATCCCACTAAAATCAGAGACTAGACAAGGCTGCCCACTTTCTCCCTACCTTTTCAACATAGTACTTGAAGTGTTAGCCAGAGCAATTCGACAACAAAAGGAGATCAAGGGGATACAAATTGGAAAAGAGGAAGTCAAAATATCACTTTTTGCAGATGATATGAGAGTATATATAAGTGACCCCAAAACTTCTACCAGAGAACTCCTAAACCTGATAAACAGCTTCGGTGAAGTAGCTGGATATAAAATAAACTCAAACAAGTCAATGGCCTTTCTCTATACAAAGAATAAACAGGCTGAGAAAGAAATTAGGGAAACAACACCCTTCTCAATAGTCACAAATAATATAAAATATCTTGGTGTGACTCTAACTAAGGAAGTGAAAGATCTGTATGATAAAAACCTCAAATCTCTGAAGAAAGAAATTAAAGAAGATCTCAGAAGATGGAAAGATCTCCCATGCTCATAGATTGGTAGGATCAACATTGTAAAAATGGCTATCTTGCCAAAAGCAATCTACAGATTCAATGCAATCCCCATCAAAATTCCAACTCAATTCTTCAACGAATTAGAAGGAGCAATTTGCAAATTCATCTGGAATAACAAAAAACCTAGGATAGCAAAAACTCTTTTCAAGGATAAAAGAACCTCTGGTGGAATCACCATGCCTAACCTAAAGCTTTACTACAGAGCAATTGTGATAAAAACTGCATGGTACTGGTATAGAGACAGACATGTAGACCAATGGAATAGAATTGAAGACCCAGAAATGAACCCACACACCTATGGTCACTTGATCTTCGACAAGGGAGCTAAAACCATCCAGTGGAAGAAAGACAGCATTTTCAACAATTGGTGCTGGCACAACTGGTTGTTATCATGTAGAAGAATGCGAATCGATCCAAACTTATCTCCTTGTACTAAGGTCAAATCTAAGTGGATCAAGGAACTTCACATAAAACCAGAGACACTGAAACTTATAGAGGAGAAAGTGGGGAAAAGCCTTGAAAATATGGGCACAGGGGAAAAATTCCTGAACAGAACAGCAATGGCTTGTGCTGTAAGATCGAGAATTGACAAATGGGACCTAATGAAACTCCAAAGTTTCTGCAAGGCAAAAGACACCGTCATTAAGACAAAAAGACCACCAACAGATTGGGAAAGGATCTTTACCTATCCTAAATCAGAGAGGGGACTAATATCCAACATATATAAAGAACTCAAGAAGGTGGACTTCAGAAAATCAAATAACCCCATTAAAAAATGGGGCTCAGAACTGAACAAAGAATTCTCACCTGAGGAATACCGAATGGCAGAGAAGCACCTGAAAAAATGTTCAACATCCTTAATCATCAGGGAAATGCAAATCAAAACAACCCTGAGATTCCACCTCACACCAGTCAGAATGGCTAAGATCAAAAATTCAGGTGACAGCAGATGCTGGCGTGGATGTGAAGAAAGAGGAACACTCCTCCATTGTTGGTGGGATTGCAGGCTTGTACAACCACTCTGGAAATCAGTCTGGCATTTCCTCAGAAAATTGGACATAGTACTACCAGAGGATCCAGCAATACCTCTCTTGGGCATATATCCAGAAGATGCCCCAAGTGGTAAGAAGGACACATGCTCCACTATGTTCATAGCAGCCTTATTTATAATAGCCAGAAGCTGGAAAGAACCCAGATGCCCCTCAACAGAGGAATGGATACAGAAAATGTGGTACATCTACACAATGGAGTACTACTCAGCTATTAAAACGAATGTATTTATGAAATTCCTAGCCAAATGGATGGACCTGGAGGGCATCATCCTGAGTGAGGTAACACAGTCACAAAGGAACTCACACAATATGTACTCACTGATAAGTGGATATTATCCCCAAACCTAGGATACCCAAGATATAAGATACAATTTGCTAAACACATGAAACTCAAGAAGAATGAAGACTGAAGTGTGGACACTATGCCCCTCCTTAGAATTGGGAACAAAACACTCATGGAAGGAGTTACAGAGACAAAGTTTGGAGCTGAGATGAAAGGATGGACCATGTAGAGACTGCCATATCCTGGGATCCACCCCATAATCAGCATCCAAATGCTGACACCATTGCATATACTAGCAATATTTTATCGAAAGGACCCAGATGTAGCTGTCTCTTGTGAGACTATGCCGGGACCTAGCAAACACAGAAGTGGATGCTCACAGTCAGCTAATGGATGGATCACAGGTCTCCCAATGGAGGAGCTAGAGAAAGTACCCAAGGAGCTAAAGGGATTTGCAACCCTATAGGTGGAACAACATTATGAACTAACCAGTACCCCGGAGCTCTTGACTCTAGCTGCATATGTATCAAAAGATGGCCTAGTAGGCCATCACTGGAAAGAGAGGCCCATTGGACACGCAAACTTTATATGCCCCAGTACAGGGGAACGCCAGGGCCAAAAAGGGGGAGTGGGTGGGTAGGGGAGTGGGGGTGGGTGGGCATGGGGGACTTTTGGTATAGCATTGGAAATGTAAATGAGCTAAATACCTAATAAAAAATGGAAAAAAATGAAAAAAAATTAAAAAAAAGGACAACACAAAGTCTAAAAAAAAAAAAAAGAAACCAAGGCATTCCACAACAAAACCAAATTTACACATTATCTCTCCACAAATCCAGCCTGATAAAGGATAATAGATGGAATACTCCAACATTAGGAGCAAAACTACAACCTAGAAAAAGCAAGAAAGTAATCTTCTTTCAACAAACCCAAAGGAAGATAGCCATACAAACATAAAAATAGCATCAAAATAATAAGAAGCAACAATTACTATTCCTTAATATCTCTTAACATCAGTGAACTGAATTCCCTAATAAAAAGACATGGGCTAACAGACTGGATACGCAAACAGGAACCAGCATTTTGCTGCATACAGGAGATCTCAGTGTCAAAGACAAACATACCTCAGAGTAGAGGGTAGGAAAACAATTTTCCAAACAAGGTCCCAAGAGACAAGCTGAGTAGCCATTCTAGTATTGGAAAAAATTGAGTTTCAACCAAATGTTATCAAAAAGATTAAGGATGGAAACTTCATACTTATCAAAGGAAAAAGCTACCAGGAAGAACTCTCAATTCTGAACATGTATGCTGCAAATGCAAATAGACAGATCATGGAAACAAACTAAATAGAGACACAGTGAAACTAACAGAAGTTATGGACTAAATGGATTTAATAGGTATCTATATAATATTTCATCCTAAATCAAAAGAATATAACTTCTTCTTAGAACCTCATGGTACTTTCTCCAAAACTGACCAAATTATCAGCCCTAAAATAGACCCCAACAGATATAAGAAGACTGAAATAATCCCATGCATCCTATCAGATCACTTCAGATTAAGGCTGGTCTTCAGTAGCAACAAAGAACACAGAAAGCCCACATACAAGCTGAACAATGTTCTACTCAATGATAGCTTGGTCAAGGAAGAAATAAATAAAGAAATTAAAGACTTCCTAGAATTTAATGAAACTGAAGGTACAACATACCCAAACTTATGGGATACAATAAAAGCTGTGCTAGGAGGAATACTCATACCTCTGAGTACCTCCATAAAGAAACTGGAGAAAGCATACACTAGCAGCTTAACAGCACACCTGAACGCTCTAGAAAAAAAAGAAGTAACTATACCCAAGAGGAGTAGAAGGCAGGAAATAATCAAACTCTGGGCTGAAATCAACCAAGTAGAAACCAAAAGAACTATACAAAGAATCAACAAAACCAGGACCTGGTTTTTTGAGAAAATCAAGATGATAGGTAAACCCTTAGCCAGGCTAACCTGAGGGCACAGATACTGTATGCAAATTAACAAAATCAGAAATGAAAAGGGAAACATAACATCAGAAACTGAGAAAAATTTTTAAAAATCATCAGATACTATTACAAAAGCCTATTCTCAACAAAACTGGAAAATCTAGATGAAACGGACAATTTTCTAGACAGATACCACATTCCACATACCAAAGTTAAATCAGGATCAAATAAACCATCTGAACAGTCCCATAACCCCTAAAGAAATAGAAGCAGTCATTAAGAGTCTCCAAACCAAAAAAGGCCAGGTACAGATGGGTTTAGTACAGAATTCTATCATACCTTCAAATAAGACCTAATTCCAATTCTCCTCAAACTATTCCACAAAATAGAAGCAGAAGAAACACTACCCAATTCATTCTATGAAGCCACAGTTACCCTGATACCAAAACTTCACAAAAGCCCAACAAAGAAAGAGACTGTTAGACCAATTTATCTTATGAATATCGATGCAAAAATACTCAATAAAATTCCTGCAAACTGAATCCAAGAACACATCAAAACAATCACTCAACATGATCAAGTGGGCTTCATTCCAGGGATGCAGGGATGGTTCAATATATAGAAATCCATCAATCTAATCTGCTACATAAACAAACTCAAAGAAAAAACCACATGATCATTTCATTAGATGCCACAAAAACCATTTGACAGAATTCAACATCCCTTCATGTTAAAAGTCCTTGAAAGATCAGGAATTCATGGCCCATATCTAAACATAGTAAAAGCAATATACAGCAAACCAGTAGCCATTATCAACCTAAATGGAGAGAAACTTGAAGCAATCCCACTAAAATTACGGACTAGGCAAGGCTGCCCACTCTCTATCTATTCAATATAGTACTTGAAGTTGTAGCTAGAGTAATTAGAAAACAAAAGGAGGTCAAAGGGAAACAAATTGGAGAAGAAGAAGTCAAAATGTCACTATTTGCACATGATATGATAATATACTTAATTGATCCCCAAAATTCCACCAGAGAACTCCTATAGCTGAAATACAACTTCAGCAAAGTGACTGGATTTAAATTAACTAAAACAAATCAGTAGCCTTCCTCTACTCAAATGATAAATGGGCTGAGAAAGAAATTAGGGAAATGACACCCTTCACAAAAGTTACAAACAATATAAATTATCTTGGTGTGACTCTAACCAAACACATGAAAGATCTGTATGACAAGAACTTCAAGTCTCTGAGGAAAGAAGGTGAAGAAGACCTCAGAAGATGGAAAGATCAACCATGCTTATGGATTGGTAGGATTAATATAGTAAAAATGATCATCTTGCCTAAAGCAATATACATATTCAATGCAATCCCCATCAAAATTCCAACTTAATTCTTTATAGAGTTAGAAAGAGCAATTCTTGGATTCATTTGGAATAACAAAAAAAAAAAAAAAACCCAGGATAGCATAGCAAAAACTATCCTTAATAATAGAAGAATTTCCAGGGCAATCACCATTCCTGACCTCAAGCTGCACTACAGAGCAGTATTGATAAAAAACAGCATGGTACTGATACTATGACAGGCAGGTAGATCAATGGAATAGAATTGAAGGCCCAGAAATGTACCCACACACTTGATCTTTGACAAAGGAGCTAAAACCATCCAGTCGGAAAAAGACAGCTTTTTCAACAAATGATGATGGTCCAACTCTCGGTCAACATGTAGAAGAAATCAAATCAATCCATTCTTATCTCCCAGTACAAAGTCTAAGTAGATCAAGATCCACCTAAAACCAGACACACTGAATCTAATAGAAGATAAAGTGGGGAAGAGCCTCAAACACATGAGCACAGGAGAAAACTTCCTGAACAGAGCACCAATGGCTTGAGCTATAAGATCAAGAATTTACAAATGGGACCTCATAAAATTGAAAAGATTTTGTAAGGCAACGGACACTGTCAATAGGACAAAATGACAACCAACAGGGTGTGAAAAGATCTTTACCAATTCTACATCTGATAGAGAGCTAATATCCAATATATACAAAGACCTCAAGAAATTAGACTCCAGAGAACCAAATAACTCAATTAAAAAATGGGGGACAGAGCTAAACAGAAAGTTTTCAACTGAGGAAACTTAAATGTCCAAGAAGCATTTTCACCATTCTTAGTCATCAGGGAAATGCACGTCAAAACAACCCTGCGATTCCACCTCACACCAGTCAGAATGGTTAAGATAAAAACTCAGGTGACAACAGATGCTGTTGAGGGTGTGGAGAAAGAGGAATACTCCTCCATTCTTGGTGGGATGGCAAGCTGGTACAACCCCTCTGGGAATCAGTCTGGTGGTTCCTCAGTAAATTGGACATAGTAATACCTGAGGACCCAGCTATACCACTCCTGGGCATATATCCGTAAGATGCTCCAACATATAACAAGAGCACATGCTTCACTATGTTCATAGCAGCCTTATTTATAATAGCCAGAAGATGGAAACAATCCCGATGTCCCTCAACAGACAAATTGATAAAGAAAGTGTGGTACATTTATATAATTTAATACTACTCAGCTATTAAAAAATGACTTCATGAAATTCACAGGCAAATGCATGGAACTTGAAAGTATCATCTCGAGTGAGGACAAAAGAACATGCATGGTATGTACTCACTGATAAGTGGATATTAGCCCAAAAGTTTGGAATACCCAAGATTCAATTCACAGACCATATGAAGCTTAAGAAGAAGAAAGACCAAAATGTGGATGCTTCAGTGCTTCTTAGAAGGATGAATAAAATACTCACAGGAGGAAATATGGAGACAAAATATGGAGCAGAGACAGAAGGAAAGGCCATCCAGAGACTGCTCCACCTATGGATCCATCCATCCATATACAGCCAACCAACTGGGACCCTATTGTGGATGCCAGGAAATGCTTTCTGACGGAAACCTGATATGTCTATCTCTTGAGAGGCTCTGCCAGAGCCTGGCAAATACAGAGGTGGATGCTGGCAGCCAATCATTGGACTGAGCGCGGGGTCCCTGATGGAGGAGTTAGAGAAGGGACTGAAGGAGCTGAGAGGATGTACATCCCCACGGAGGGAGCAGCATTGTCAACAGGCCATATTCCTCAGGGACTGGACCACCAGCCAAAGAATACACGTGGAGGGACCCGTCTGTGGTGCTGGCTGCACATGTGGCAGAGGATGGCTTGTTGGACATCAGTGGGAGGAGAGGCCCTTGGGTCTGAGGCTGTTTGATGCCCAGTGCAGCAGAATGCTAGGTCAGGAATATGGGAGATGGTGAGTGGGTGGGGCAGCACCCTCATAGAGAAGGGGGGGTGGGATAGGGTGTTTTTGAAGGGGAAACCTGGTAAGGGAAAAACTTTTGAAATTAAAAAAAATTAAAAAAAATTAACCAATCCTGCTATTTTGTTAGCAATAGATAATGGACTACCCCAATCTCATAAAGGCCTTGTTTCCCTATCCCATGTTCATCCTATGGTTCACTAAATTTTCTGGCTAGCCTGTAATTTTCTGTAATTTTATCACTACTAAATGAGCTCTTAGTTTCTCTTAGCTTCTAGACCCTGAAGTTTCTATTGATAATTTTGGAGTTTTGGTTTCTTTTAAAGTGCCAAAGATTTTTCACCTTAATCTTGGGTGTGGTATAAGGGCCTGCTTCAGATTTTCTACAGTATCTGACTATAATTTGTCTTGTGCACTAACAGGAGCATGAATTTTTTTCAGTGGCATATATTTTCTGTGATTGTGTGATGTTTGGAATTCTGGGTACTTTTCAGAGTGAATATAAATGCTAAAACTCTGAAAGGCATGGTGGTTTTTTGATATTGGTTGGTTTCTGTAGTTGCTGTTAGTCACACTTTGTTAACTAGTCATGCATGAAGATGAAGAAGAAGACAAAGAAGAAGAAGGAGGAGGAGAAGAAGAAGAAGAACGAGGAGGAGAAGGCAGAGGAGAATCAGAATCAGCAGCAGCAGCAGGAGGAGAAGGAGGCAGAGGCAAAGGCAGAAGGAGAAGGAGACGGAGAAGGAGAAGGGAGAAGGGAGAAGGGAGAAGGGAGAAGGGAGAAGGGAGAAGGGAGAAGGGAGAAGGGAGAAGGGAGAAGGGAGAAGGGAGAAGGGAGAAGGGAGAAGGGAGAAGGAAGAAGAGGAGGAGAAGAAGAGAAGAGAAGGAGGAGGAGGAGGAGGAGGAGGAGGAGGAGGAGAAGAAGAAGAAGAAGAAGAAGAAGAAGAAGAAGAAGAAGAAGAAGAAGAAGAAGAAGAAGAAGAAGAAGAAGAAGAAGAAAAGAGAAGAAGAAATTAGGCATCCTGACAGTAAAGATGCCCCAAGGAACTCAGTGCACCTAATCTGCAGGAAGTAGTCTAACAATAATGTGACCCTCTTCCCCCTCTATCCATTTTTCCTCTCCAGTCTAGTGTTAAAGGGTTGGAAGGGTGGAAAGGTGGTAGAGAAGAGTAGAAGAAAGAAAAACCCATAAACGAGCCAAAGTCTTGTTACACAAATTAGGTTTTAGTTGACCTCTAAAGTATTCCCTGTGGCTACATGTTCAATTACTTCCCAAACCCTTTTCTTTAAGCAGGACTCATCCTTGAGAACTGTAGCTCCAATTATGTTTGTGCATCTTTACTAATTATTTTAAAGATATATGCATATTAAACCTTAATGTAACTATTATTAGAAACTGCTTCCTTACACTTTACAAGCCTGAGATGGTGGCAAAAGTCCCTGAATTTCTAGAGGTATGGTGACATTTGGCTGATCATCCTGCCACAGAAGGGTAGTGTTTATCATTACTATAATAAACTATCTGAGGCAGATCAACTTTACAGAAAAGAGGTGTATGTAGCTTATGGTTTTGAAAGCTAGTAGGAAAATAATCCATTTCTGGCTGTGATTCCAAGGTGGAAGGCAGCAGAAGCACGTGTGAGAGGAAGAGGTTATATTGCAGAGCAGGATTCAAGAAGCTGTGATTCCATTACATTTTCCTATTAGCTGTAAGGACCTCATAAAGAGCCAGCCTCCCAACATTACCTCAGGGAGGCCTAAGTTCTCAGTACATGAACAAACCATGTTCTCTCTTAATTAAGATAGGTAGCTTTGGATGGTAAGGTTTAGGTCAACTCCTATCCAGTGCTTTCAAGTCCTCAAAAAGTGACAGGAATTTCCCATCACTGAATGCTGTGGTTGCTGTGATGAATGGATGCTATTCCCTTTGGAAAGGCTCGGAGAAGAATCCATATGTGGAGCAGCAGCGGTCGCCATCTGGGTTCCGGGACTCCGCGGGACCTAGGAAATTAGTCTGAACAGGTTAGAGGGTGCGCCAGAGAACCGGACAGCTTATGGGACAGGCAGAAGCACAGAGCCGCTGAGGCAGCACCCTTGGCGGGCCGCAGACAGGCCACCGTCCGGACCAGAGGACAGGTGTCCGCCTGGCTTGGGAGGCGGCCTCAGCCTCAGCAGCAGCGGTCGCCATCTTGGTTCCGGGACTCAGCAGAACTTAGGAAATTAGTCTGAACAGGTCAGAGGGTGCGCCAGAGAACCGGACAGCTTCTGGGACAGGCAGAAGCACAGAGCCACTGAGGCAGCACCCTTGGCGGGCCGCAGACAGCCGGCCACCGTCCGGACCAGAGGACAGGTGTCCGCCTGGATTGGGAGGCGGCCTCAGCCTCAGCAGCAGCGGTCGCCATCTTGGTTCCGGGACTCAGCAGAACTTAGGAAATTAGTCTGAACAGGTCAGAGGGTGCACCAGAGAACCGGACAGCTTCTGGGACGGACAGAAGCACAGAGCCGCTGAGGCAGCACCCTTGGCGGGCCGCAGACAGCCGGCCACCGTCCGGACCAGAGGACAGGTGTCCGCCTGGCTTGGGAGGCGGCCTCAGCCTCAGCAGCAGCGGTCGCCATCTGGGTTCCGGGACTCCACGGGACCTAGGAAATTAGTCTGAACAGGTTAGAGGGTGCGCCAGAGAACCGGACAGCTTCTGGGACAGGCGGAAGCACAGAGCCACTGAGGCAGTACCCTTTGCAGGCTGCAGACAGCCGGCCACTGTCCGGACCAGAGGACAGGTGTCCGCCTGGCTCGGGAGGCGGCCTCAGCCTCAGGAGCAGCGGTCGCCATCTTGGTTCCAGGACTCCCTGGAACTTAGGAATTTAGTCTGCACAGGTGAGAGTCTGCACCACAGAAGCTGACAGCTTCTGGGAACTGCCAAAGCAACACAGCTTCTGAGAGAGGCCCTGTTTTGGGCCTTCTTCTTCGACCAGGAGGAGGTCCAAAAACAAGATATCTGCGCACCTTCCCTGTAAGAGAGCTTGCCAGCAGAGAGTGCTCTGAGCACTGAAACTCAGAGGAGAGAATCTGTCTCCCAGGTCTGCTGAGAGACGGTAACAGAATCACCAGAAGAACAATCTCTAAACAGAGTCAACTATAACTACTAACTCCATAGATTACCAGATGGCGAAAGGTAAACGTAGGAATCCTACTAACAGGAACCAAGACCACTCACCATCATCAGAACCCAGCACTCCCACTTCGCCCAGTCCAGGGCACCCCAACTCACCCGAAAACCTAGACCTAGATTTAAAAGCATATCTCATGATGATGGTAGAGGACATCAAGAAGGACTTTAATAAATCACTTAAAGAAATACAGGAGAACACTGCTAAAGAGTTACAAGTCCTTAAAGAAAAACAGGAAAACACAATCAAACAGGTAGAAGTCCTTACAGAAAAAGAGGAAAAAACATACAAACAGGTGATGGAAATGAACAAAACCATACTAGACCTAAAAAGGGAAGTAGACACAATAAAGAAAACTCAAAGTGAGGCAACACTGGAGATAGAAACCCTAGGAAAGAAATCTGGAACCATAGATTTGAGCATCAGCAACAGAATACAAGAGATGGAAGAGAGAATCTCAGGTGCAGAAGATTCCATAGAGAACATCGGCACAACAATCAAAGAAAATGGAAAATGCAAAAAGATCCTAACTCAAAATATCCAAGAAATCCAGGACACAATGAGAAGACCAAACCTATGGATAATAGGAGTGGATGAAAATGAAGATTTTCAACTCAAAGGACCAGCAAACATCTTCAACAAAATTATTGAAGAAAACTTCCCAAATCTAAAGAAAGAGATACCTATGAACATACAAGAAGCCTACAGAACTCCAAATAGACTGGACCAGAAAAGAAATTCCTCCCGACACATAATAATCAGAACAACAAATGCACTAAATAAAGATAGAATACTAAAAGCAGTAAGGGAAAAAGGTCAAGTAACATACAAAGGCAAGCCTATCAGAATTACACCAGATTTTTCACCAGAGACTATGAAAGCCAGAAGAGCCTGGACAGATGTTATACAGACACTAAGAGAACACAAATTCCAGCCCAGGCTACTATACCCAGCCAAACTCTCAATTACCATAGATGGAGAAACCAAAGGATTCCACGACAAAACCAAATTCACACATTATCTCTCCACTAATCCAGCCCTTCAAAGGTTAATAACAGAAAAAATCCAATACAAGAACGGGAACAATGCCCCAGAAAAAACAAGAAGGTAATCCCTCAACAAACCTAAAAGAAGACAGCCACAAGAACAGAATGCCAACTTTAACAACAAAAATAACAGGAAGCAACAATTACTTTTCCTTAATATCTCTTAACATCAATGGTCTCAACTCCCCAATAAAAAGACATAAACTAACAAACTGGCTACACAAACAAGACCCAACATTTTGCTGTTTACAGGAGACACATCTCAGAGAAAAAGATAGACACTACCTCAGAATAAAAGGCTGGAAAACAATTTTCCAAGCAAATGGTATGAAGAAACAAGCTGGAGTAGCCATCCTAATATCTGATAAGATTGACTTCCAACCCAAAGTCATCAAAAAAGACAAGGAGGGGCACTTCGTTCTCATCAAAGGTAAAATCCTCCAAGAGGAACTCTCAATTCTGAATATCTATGCTCCAAATACAAGGGCAGCCACATTCATTAAAGAAACTTTAGTAAAGCTCAAAGCACACATTGCACCTCACACAATAATAGTGGGAGACTTCAACACACCACTTTCACCAATGGACAGATCATGGAAACAGAAACTAAACAGGGACACACTGAAACTAACAGAAGTGATGAAACAAATGGATCTGACAGATATCTACAGAAGATTTTATCCTAAAACAAAAGGATATACCTTCTTCTCAGCACCTCATGGTACCTTCTCCAAAATTGACCACATAATAGGTCACAAAACAGGCCTCAACAGATTCAAAATTATTGAAATTGTCCCATGTCTCCTATCAGATCACCATGCACTAAGGCTGATCTTCAATAACAAAAAAAATAACAGAAAGCCAACACTCACTTGGAAACTGAACAACACTCTTCTCAATGATACCTTGGTCAAGGAAGGAATAAAGAAAGAAATTAAAGACTTTTTAGAGTTTAATGAAAATGAAGCCACAACGTACCCAAACCTTTGGGACACAATGAAAGCATTTCTAAGAGGGAAACTCATAGCTCTGAGTACCTCCAAGAAGAAACGGGAGAGAGCACATACTAGCAGCTTGACAACACACCTAAAAGCTCTAGAACAAATGGAAGCAAATTCACCCAAGATGAGTAGAAGGCAGGAAATAATCAAACTCAGGGGTGAAATCAACCAAGTGGAAACAAGAAGAACTATTCAAAGAATTAACCAAACGAGGAGTTGGTTCTTTGAGAAAATCAACAAGATAGATAAACCCTTAGCTAGACTCACTAGAGGGCACAGAGACAAAAATCCTAATTAACAAAATCAGAACTGAAAAGGGAGACATAACAACAGATCCTCAAGAAATCCAAAACACCATCAGATCCTTCTACAAAAGGCTATACTCAACAAAACTGGAAAACCTGGACGAAATGGACAAATTTCTGGACAGATACCAGGTACCAAAGTTGAATCAGGATCAAGTTGACCTTCTAAACAGTCCCATATCCCCTAAAGAAATAGAGGCAGTTATAAATAGTCTACCAGCCAAAAAAAGCCCAGGACCAGACGGGTTTAGTGCAGAGTTCTATCAGACCTTCAAAGAAGATCTAATTCCAGTTCTGCACAAACTTTTTCACAAGATAGAAGTAGAAGGTACTCTACCCAACTCATTTTATGAAGCCACTATTACTCTGATACCTAAACCACAGAAAGATCCAACAAAGATAGAGAACTTCAGACCAATTTCTCTTATGAATATCGATGCAAAAATCCTCAATAAAATTCTCGCTAACCGAATCCAAGAACACATTAAAGCAATCATCCATCCTGACCAAGTAGGTTTTATTCCAGGGATGCAGGGATGGTTTAATATACAAAAATCCATCAATGTAATCCACTATATAAACAAACTCAAAGACAAAAACCACATGATCATCTCGTTAGATGCAGGAAAAGCATTTGACAAGATCCAACACCCATTCATGATAAAAGTTCTGGAAAGATCAGGAATTCAAGGCCCATACCTAAACATGATAAAAGCAATCTACAGTAAACCAGTAGCCAACATCAAAGTAAATGGAGAGAAGCTGGAAGCAATCCCACTAAAATCAGGGACTAGACAAGGCTGCCCACTTTCTCCCTACCTTTTCAACATAGTACTTGAAGTATTAGCCAGAGCAATTCGACAACAAAAGGAGATCAAGGGGATACAAATTGGAAAAGAGGAAGTCAAAATATCACTTTTTGCAGATGATATGATAGTATATATAAGTGACCCTAAAAATTCCACCAGAGAACTCCTAAACCTGATAAACAGCTTGGGTGAAGTAGCTGGATATAAAATTAACTCAAACAAGTCAATGGCCTTTCTCTACACAAAGAATAAACAGGCTGAGAAAGAAATTAGGGAAACAACACCCTTCTCAATAGTCACAAATAATATAAAATATCTCGGCGTGACTCTAACTAAGGAAGTGAAAGATCTGTATGATAAAAACTTCAAGTCTCTGAAGAAAGAAATTAAAGAAGATCTCAGAAGATGGAAAGATCTCCCATGCTCATGGATTGGCAGGATCAACATTGTAAAAATGGCTATCTTGCCAAAAGCAATCTACAGATTCAATCCAATCCCCATCAAAATTCCAACTCAATTCTTCAACGAATTAGAAGGAGCAATTTGCAAATTCATCTGGAATAACAAAAAACCTAGGATAGCAAAAACTCTTCTCAAGGATAAAAGAACCTCTGGTGGAATCACCATGTCTGACCTAAAGCTTTACTACAGAGCAATTGTGGTAAAAACTGCATGGTACTGGTATAGAGACAGACAAGTAGACCAATGGAATAGAATTGAAGACCCAGAAATGAACCCACACACCTATGGTCACTTGATCTTCGACAAGGGAGCTAAAACCATCCAGTGGAAGAAAGACAGCATTTTCAACAATTGGTGCTGGCACAACTGGTTGTTATCATGTAGAAGAATGCGAATCGATCCATACTTATCTCCTTGTACTAAGGTCAAATCTAAGTGGATCAAGGAACTTCACATAAAACCAGAGACACTGAAACTTATAGAGGAGAAAGTGGGGAAAAGCCTTGAAGATATGGGCACAGGGGAAAAATTCCTGAATAGAACAGCAATGGCTTGTGCTGTAAGATCGAGAATTGAGAAATGGGACTTAATGAAACTCCAAAGTTTCTGCAAGGCAAAAGACACTGTCAATAAGACAAAGAGACCACCAACAGATTGGGAAAGGATCTTTACCTATCCTAAATCAGATAAGGGACTAATATCCAACATATATAAAGAACTCAAGAAGGTGGACTTCAGAAAATCAAATAACCCCATTAAAAAATGGGGCTCAGAACTGAACAAAGAATTCTCACCTGAGGAATACCGAATGGCTGAAAAGCACCTGAAAAATGTTCAGCATCCTTAATCATCAGGGAAATGCAAATCAAAACAACCCTGAGATTCCACCTCACACCAGTCAGAATGGCTAAGATCAAAAATTCAGGTGACAGCAGATGCTGGCGAGGATGTGGAGAAAGAGGAACACTCCTCCATTGTTGGTGGAATTGCAGGCTTGTACAACCACTCTGGAAATCCGTCTGGCGGTTCCTCAGAAAATTGGGCATAGTACTACCGGAGGATCCAGCAATACCTCTCCTGGGCATATATCCAGAAGATGCCCCAACTGGTAGGAAGGACACATGCTCCACTTTGTTCATAGCAGGCTTATTTATAATAGCCAGAAGCTGGAAAGAACTCAGATGCCCCTCAACAGAGGAATGGATACAGAAAATGTGGTACATCTACACAATGGAGTACTACTCAGCTATTAAAAAGAATGAATTCATGAAATTCCTAGCCAAATGGATGGACCTGGAGGGCATCATCCTGAGTGAGGTAACACATTCACAAAGGAACTCACACAATATGTACTCACTGATAAGTGGATATTAGCCCAAAACCTAGGATACCCAAGATATAAGATACAATTTGCTAAACACATGAAACTCAAGAAAAATGAAGACTGAAGTGTGGACACTATGCCCCTCCTTAGAAGTGGGAACAAAACACCCATGGAAGGAGTTACAGAGACAAAGTTTGGAGCTGAGATGAAAGGATGGACCATGTAGAGACTGCCATATCCAGGGATCCACCCCATAATCAGCATCCAAATGCTGACACCATTGCATACACTAGCAAGATTTTATCAAAAGGACCCAGATGTAGCTGTCTCTTGTGAGACTATGCCGGGGCCTAGCAAACACAGAAGTGGATGCTCACAGTCAGCTAATGGATGGAACACAGGGCTCCCAATGGAGGAGTTAGAGAAAGTACCCAAGGAGCTAAAGGGATCTGCAACCCTATAGGTAGAACAACATTATGAACTAACCAGTACCCCGGAGCTCTTGACTCTAGCTGCATATGTATCAAAAGATGGCCTAGTCGGCCATCACTGGAAAGAGAGGCCCATTGTACACGCAAACTTTATATGCCCCAGAACAGGGGAACGCCAGGGCCAAAAAGGGGGAGTGGGCGGGTAGGGGAGTGGGGGTGAGTGGGCATGGGGGACTTTTGGTATAGCATTGGAAATGTAAATGAGCTAAATACCTAATAAAAAATGGAAAGAAAAAAAAAAAAGAATCCATATGTGTGCCTTGTCTTGGGCCCTGGATATTGACAGATGTCCTCAGATAGGGGGAAAAGAGAGACAGACAGAGTCTTTCCTAGTTGAACATTACTAGCCTTAGCATTGAAGGAAATATGTTAGTGCTTAGGTTTCAGGTGAAGAAAGCTGTTACAATCAATTGTTAAAACACATAACTCAGGCTGACACAGCAAGTTTATTATTTCCATGAAGTGTGCATATGGCAGTAACTTTGACCTAAGGGAGCATTGATACTCCCTGGTCAGGTAACCAAGGATTTACAGCACATGTCGTGTGTGTGTGTGTGTGTGTGTGTGTGTGTGTGTGTGTTTCTTATATAAATTGGTAGAATCAGGGTTTTTTTTGTTTTTGTTTTTTGTTTTTTTTTTGTTTTTTTCTAGACAGGGTTTCTCTGCGTAGCCCTGGCTGTCCTGGAACTCACTTTGTAGACCAGGCTGGCCTCGAACTCAGAAATCCACCTGCCTTTGCCTCCCAAGTGCTGGGATTAAAGGTGTGTGCCACCACGCCTGGCTTAGAATCAGTTTTTAATTTGACTCTCCCTTGACTATGACACTCCTGGTGTTCGTTGGTATCTGACAGAGCTATGTACTTTAGGGCCAGTGTGGAGTCATGGTGGTAGAGCCTAAGGATTCTAGCATCCCCTTGGAAGGTGTATTTTATACTTACAAAATGTCCATGTGCTCTTTAATTTTTTGTTTCATTGGAATGAGAAAACAATGAAAAGAATAATCGACATTTTTATTCAGGGCATTTAAGGGTGAGGACCCTTAAGGGCATTAAGGGGCTAGGAACCTTTCTTTTCTCTCTTGTCCATAGTAGCCACTGTGTGCCTCAGCAAGTTAGCAACAGGATGATCGATCTACCAATACATTCCCGGTCAATCCACTGAACATAGCAAATGGAGGAAAAATATAGTTTTTGTTTGTTAGGTTTGTAATTGTTACTGTGTCACAGTCAATTTATTTTCTGACTAACCCATTGAAAGGTAATTAGAGAGTTTTCAGTTATGGACAGGGCAATCTAATTACATAAGAGAAAGGGTAGGCAAGTGCTAATAGAAGAGGTTATTCATTTACAGAAGTTATAGTTCATAATTTAAGCAAGCATCACATTACACAGACAACTGATATTCATCTTTCTACTGGTAATTACTTTCAAATTTAGACAGACTTGATACATAATATTAAGGGTCTAAACTCAAAAGTTTGCTACTGACATTGCACCTAGTACAAAAGAATTTTGATTAGAGAAGTATTCTCATATATATCATAACATGTATTATATATACATATATAATATATATAATATAAAATATAAAATATAATATATACACATATACATGTATACACACAAACACACACCCACACCCACACACATATATTTTTCTGGGAAAATGGTTTCCTGACTTCGGAAGACTTTTGTGCAATAATGTGGTGTTAGTCTTTTAACAAATATTTTCTGCAATATCTGTGTAACTGTGTTCTGAATTCCTAGTGTTTACTTTTCTGCATCTAAAAATGTGGCAAGCACAGGAAAAATCTTGTTGGCTCTGAGGACCTATCGTATGATTATTTTACCCAGAGAAAGTGATTGATGTGGAGAGTACTTCGTGCCTAAGATTTTAGCCAGTTTATGGTCAGCATTTTTCAACAATTGCAGAATTTGCCTTATTCAGTTTGGGTTTGCTGTGTAGTGATCAGTGCTTGGAATACGGCAGGTGTTTCCTAAAATTTTGTTGGGTAACTGAATATGTCAGGAAACATTTTGGCAGTTTAGCTCAAAAAAATATAAATTAAGACTACTGTGGTCAGCTCTGAGCTATAATTTAAGAAAAGGAGATAACTCTTGATAAATAAGGATAAATAAATTTTTTAACTTGAAATTCAGAAAGTATTATAAGCAGAGAGCAATCAGAACACAGGGGAATAAAAAATGATGGAACGTGATCTGACTCTCAAAATCCTACTAGGATATATTTTTTTTAAAAAAAAGTTCTATTTTCTATTATGTCTCAAACTGTACTTTTCCTCTCTCTCCTCCCCTGGTCTCACCCCTGTACCTTCCCTCTCTCCCAGATCAACCTCCTAAGGCTCAGAAAAGATGTCCTCCCAGGAACATTAGCTAAACACTGCATAGCAAGCTACAGTAAAGCCAGGCACATACTATGACATCTAGGTTGGATAAGGCAACCATGTGGGAAGAAAAAGGGGCCGTTAGGTAGACAAAAGTGTCAGGAAAGCCCCCACTCCCACTGCTAGGGTCCCCATGAGAACACAAAGCTATTCAGCCATTAAAACATGCAGAGGTCCATGGTTTCTCTGAGCCCCCATGAGCCCTAGTCAGTTGATTCTATGGTTCTCCTCCTCCTGGTGTCCTAACTCATCTGCTTCCTCCAATACTTCCTTCCCCTACTGTGCATAACTCCCTAAGATCACCCTATTGTTTGGGATTCTGCATCTGCTCCCATCAGTTGCTGGGTAAGATTTCTCTCTTTCTGGTCTCTTTGATGATGATTCTGATAAGATCAGGTCTCAGAACACTCTGCAGTCAGGACACAGTGTAGGTCAAAGGTTTTGTGGCTGGGTTGGTGTCCCACTCTGCTCACTTAAGGCCTTGCCTGGTTACAGAAGAGGACTGATTCAGGCTCCTTGCCCCCTACCTCTTTGCTAAGGTTACTCCCATAGATTCCATTGACTTTCCATTGTACTACGTTTCTACCTTGTTCATGCAACATTCCCCTATTCCAGACATTTCTCCCACTGTTTTCTTCCTCCCTACACCTGAACCCTCCTACTCTGAACCTCATATGGTTTGCATGGTCCCTCCTCAAAATCGATTCCATTTCACCTTCCCAGGGAGATTTTTGTCCATTCCTAAGCCCTTCTTGTTTCTTAGCCTCTCTGGGTCTGTGGACTACAGCATGATTTTCTTTTATTTTATAGATAATATCCACGCATAAGTGACTACATACAAATTTTTGTCTTTTTGGGACTGTGTGAACTCAGTCAGAATGATTCTTTTCTAGTTTCATCCATTTGCCTGCAAATTTCATGATGGTATTGTATTTAACAGCTGAGCAGCACTCCATTGTATAAATGTACCACATTCTCTTTATTTATTCTTCAAACTAAATAATCTAATTAAAAATAGAGTACAGATCTAAACAGAGAATTCTCAACAGAGGAATCTCAAGTGGCTGAGAAACATTTAAAGGAAAGTTCAACATCCTTTGCCATCAGAAAAACACAACTTAACTGACTTTGAGATTCCATCTTACACTTGTCAGAATGGCTAAGATTAAAAACTCAAGGGACAATATGTGCTGGCAAAGATGTGGAGCAAGGGAAACTTGTACAGCCACTTTGAAAGTCAACATGGAAGTTTCTCAGAAAATTGGGAATTGATCTACCTCAAAACCCAGCTATACCACTCCTGGAGATATATATGAAGGATGTTCCATCCTTCCACAAGAACACTTGCTCAACTATGTTCATAGCTGCTTTATTCTAGAAACTGGAAACAACCTGGTAGGAATTTTTAAAGGTAAAGTAGGATAGCAAAAGAAGCTTTGCTATAGAAAAAGTGGCATACTCTGGAGAAATGGTGTGCAATTCACTCACTGCTGAACACTGTAGGGAGAAGCCAGGCTGAAGCCAGCTAAGGTCAGCTGAAGCCAGATGAAGCCAGATGAAGCCAGATGAAGCCAGGTCGTTCAAAGCTGTGGAGATGATTTGGGCCTGATTATAGCTCAGCCTACTGAAATGTCCTTCCTTCCTTCCTCCCTTCCTTCCTTCCTCCCTCCCTTCCTCCCTCCCTCCTTCCCTCCCTCCCTTCCTTCCTTCCTCCCTTCCTCCCTCCCTCCCTCCCTCTCCCACTCACCCTCCCTCCCTTCCTCTATCTCTTTCTTCCTTTCCTTCTTTCTTTCAAATTGTGTGGCTCCAATGATAGATGGAATACTCATGTTGCTAACCCTAATCTGATGATATTAGAAGGCATACCTTGGGAGGTAATTAGACATGGAGTGTGGTGTTCCCACGGATGGCAACTAGTGTGCACACAGAAAACATGCCATAGCTTCTCTTGCTCTCTGCCCTCCATATGGAAATGAGAGAACATGTGAGCTTTAGAAGATGATCCTTATCATAAATCATTCACATCTGCATCCCTATAGTGGGTGTCTAGTATCCAGAGCACTGATAGATCCATCTTTGTTGTCTGTAAATCTTTATTTGTAGGACTTTGAATTTACTAGGATCACACTTCTATTCTCCAATAGCCATGCTTGAATGCCAATTATATAAACCAAAGAAAAGCAAAATGCTATCTGTTTGCATTTGAAATCTTCAGCAATTATATAAGAAGGGCAGTGAGAACATTGTATGTTTTCTTTGAACATAAACTTTGATATAGGAGATTTCATAAAACCCATCTTTGTATTATAGCTAAATATAATACAGCTAAACGGTTCCAAAGTATCTATTTATGATAAAGAGCAATTTGAAAGCACATTTGTAACCCTGCAATGACTTGTATTCTCAGCTTGCATTTTGATACTTAGAATAAGTACAGCAAACAGGACATTTCAGACAACACATTGGAGACTGTGACAAACAGTTCTCTGAACTTCTGTGTGTTCTTAGTTCCCTGCCTCTTTTCTTCGTATTTAGGTTACTTCTCAGCAATGATGCATAAGAAATGAAGTCCAAAGCTTCAGAGGTTTTTCCTTTGTACCTATGCTTCAGTTTAAGTTGGTTTCTTACAACTGTGACTAATCTGGGTCAACCTTGTCACTTCCTAATTGAATCCCAGAGGGTGACTGTAGTTTCTTTAGCTTCTTGATTTCCTTAGAAAATGATGGGTCTCACTCTGGATGTCGTAGGTGGCAACTGGAAGCATAATGTATTATTGAGTCACAGTGTTGCGGGCGGCCATGAGGGAGGGCTACCATTCAGACTTTGTTTCTTATGTAACACTGATAAGAAATCAATATAACATGGCAAAAAGAGGAGAGAAGAATGCAAAGGAGCAGAAAAATTGGGAAGAGAGTAGAATTAGGAGGAAGTCTTAGCTGATTAATGGAGGAAATGAGGAATATCAAGTGCATAGCAATGCAAATATTTCCTGCCATCTGTTGCTTCAATTCAAATAATTTTATGGATTATACAAGCTACTTATTGAAGGGCTCATTTTCTCCAAATCTTTCATAGCTTAATACTAGAAGTAGAATATTTGGAGGTGAGATAAACAAGAAAAAGGAATCAGAGATATAGGCCAAGTTGTTTATGAAGATGCTTTGTCTTACTGCCCCCAGAGGCGTTGTAGGCATGGCTGCCTTGTCACATGTGTGTCACTAAGTGGCAGAGAGGAGAGGGGCTATGTCTACACTGTGTTCTGACCTATGAACATCAAAATGATTAGTAGCCTAACATTCTCTGAAAAAACAAAGAGAGCCTGATATGATCACTAGTCTGGCATCAGGCAGGCCTAGACTGGCTCCCAGAACAGGAAGTATGCTAGAGACTAGAAGAACCCCACTTGGGATTGTGAGCCCTGGGTGGGAGTGGTCCCATGACAGATGACCCTCACAAGGGCCACTGGGACTAGGCAAGGAACCAGCCCAAGACAACCGCCAGACATAGTGCCCAGACAGGAAGCTACCCTGAGATGACCACAAGTCCAGTGATGTGCAAGCCTGGGGATGGGAATGGTGGCAGACCATGTTCAAGAAGACCCCTGCCCCCTGCCATAATGCACTCCTGAGACCACTCCTGAAGTGACCTCCAAAAGCCAGAGAACCCCCAAGCACCCCTAAAACAAGCAAGTAAGTGGTGGAGAAACTGAAGAGAAACAGAATGATGTGGGCACAATGAAGAGAGGCAGAACTGGAGACCCAAGGGTAGTGAGCAACAGCTTAATGTGAATAGCTGGTGTTGCCACTTGGGACCATGGGTCCTGGTCTTTTACCATCGAAGTCCAGGCAGGGATCCTTAATCTGGGCTGCCATATAGGGATGTGGGGTTGTGGGGGTGTGGGGATGTGGGGATGTGGGGATGTGGGGGTGTGGGGATGTGGGGATGTGGAGGTGTGGGGGTGTGGGGGAGTGGGGATGTGGGGATGTGGGGGATGTGGGGATGTCTGAAGGCTATGCACAACAGGTTCAACCCCTTACCTTGGTATCCTGGGAGAGCTGGCCCTGGAAGCATGAGAGCAGAAGAGGTGACCATGCCTCTAGTCAGTTGCAGTACTCTGGATCAGGTGGCCAGCCTTGCTCATTGCTTGCAGGAGTTGGAGGTGAGCCTCCCAGGACATTGGGGAGCTGACATATCACTTGTCTCCTGTGTGGTGTGATCAAGGGAGACATATTCTCCTCCATTCTCGCCCCTCACCACCTGAGGCAGGTGCAAGATCTGGCCTTGAGGTCAAAAGAACAAGAAAGCTATTCTTTTGTTTTGTTTTGTTTTGTTTTGTTTTGTTTTGTTTTGTTTTTGTTGTTTTTCAAGACAGGGTTTCTCTGTGTAGCCTTGGCTGTCCTGGAACTCACTTTGTAGACCAGGCTGGCCTTGAACTCAGAAATCCTCCTGCCTCTGCCTCTTAACCCACACCAGCTGTGACACTTGCGGGAGCAGGCCCTGTACCTCTGCACTTCACCTGGGCAACATGGTAGAGTTGACCCTGGTAGTGGGAGCAATCAGGCCTCTAAGGGCATTAGGATGGGAGAGCTGGTCCCATCACCTTCTGCCACTTTTTGACAGGGCCAAGGAAGATATGTCTCCCCCTCTCCCCCTTTGCCAACTACAGCAGGCAAGAGAACTGGCCCTGAGGTCACCAGAGTGGAAGAACTGGCCATGCCTCTTACCAGCTATATCAACTGGAGAGTGGGCACTAAACCTCCTAGGCAGTACAGTAGAGATGGTCCAGGTTGCAGGGGCAGCAGGGGAGATTGTTGGTAAGCTGGCCCAAGGGCATGAAATCGGGAGAGCTAGCAGGCTCAGCAGCTCAGATATCTCTCAGGACAACATCCAGGGCTTTGAATTGACCCACCCTAACATCTACCCAATCAATGAACAGCTGGAGTGCATGAAGGGGCTGGCCCTATAGATCCAAAACTTCAGGTCAACAATAGGATCTCCTAGAATAGTCCCAGTGAGGTTTCAGTATTGATAGAGTAGTATAAACCTTGTACCAGACCAACACATAATTTCAATGAACATTTGCAAGCAAAGGCATGTGGACACTAGGGTATACTGGGGATACATTGTGACACACTACACTTGCTATGATGAGATTTTTTTTCTTTGTTGAAGGGGGGGCATTGCAAGGATGGAGGGCAGTTAGAAGGGAAGAGGGAGATGAGTGGAATTGGGGTACATTATGTGAAATTCACATAGAACCAATAAAAAGTTAAAAATATGTAGAAAACAAACAAAAAGATTCTGTCTATATTAAACTCAGGAAGTTCACCTGTCAGGCAGTTATTTATCACTTAAGAAAATCCCAGTGTCCTCTGAGGTTTTCACTAGTAAGATCTTGAACTCTGCTTGCAGGGTTCTGATTTGCTGTTCCTGATCTTATTTTACAGAATGGAGAGTGGCATAGCTTTAAACAAGATCAAAACTGGATGGTCTATCTGGCTTTCTCGTTCTAATCAATCCTCATCAGAGTTTGCAGAGTGGGAAAACACGGTCAGAGTTTTCAAGGCTGCTTACTGCCAGCACAAAATTTGTATGACTCAGCAAACTTTCAGCAGAGTCACTGATGTTTGCTATGTTTTTGCTTTCATCTCTGTGAGATCATATATTTTAAATTCCCAACTCCTTACTATAATATATTCTTCAGAATATATTTTACAGTTGTTACTACATTTTAATGACTAGATATATTTGTAACCATATATTATTTCATTTCATGGGCATGTGATAGTTTTCTTTACATTTTCCTTTTTAGCATAGTATTTTTATTGATTATTTGGAAATTTCACACAATGCATCCTGAACATGTTCACTTCCCAGTCCTACCAGGTCCAGTCCCCCACCCCCACCACACCATTGTGACCTCCTTAAAAACAAAAGAAGAAGAAAAATATACCAAGTCCAATTTATGTTGACCATATACCCACTGAAGTAAGAAGACTGAGCTAGGTTACAAGTGCACTTACTGTCTCCATTTCACTGAATGGGATCCTTGCATGCAAGGAATTCAGCTGAATAAACACTCTTTGCTTTTGCATACTATTTGAGTCTGGGGTCTTCCGTCAGCAATTATTGGACTCTAAAAAGACCATGGGCAAACTGAAAGAAAGATGGAATTTTAGGACCTGTAAGTCATATAAAGTACTCAGTAATTGCTGGTTGTTTGTGAGCCTAGAGGCTGCCTGGGGCTGAGAAAAAAGAAAAACAAACCTGAGTATGCCATGTAGTTAAAACATTCCTGGGAACAGCTTAACCTTAAAGATAAAGAGGAATGTGAGGACATAACAGGGCTATCTGAACTGAGTCAACAACTCACAGAAATCTGACAACCTGCATGTACATGTAATTTTTCTGCTGATGTTTGAATAAGCCAATAGTGCTATGCTGGATTCCACACCCCTAAGCACCTTACCCCATAAAACCCCTAGTTTTCGAGCCTCGTGGCTGACATCTGTTATCTCCTGTGTGGGATGCATGTGGGTCCAGAGCTCCGTCATTAAACTACCTCATGTAATTACATCAGGGCGGTCTATTCATGATTCTTTGGGTGCACGCTGAATCGGGAATTGAGTGGGGGTTTCCCCACTAGCTTCTATCAAAACTCCCAATGGGCAGCCGCTTAAAGAAAACTGAGACCTTCCCTACTTGTAGCCCCCGCCAGAAGCCAGAAGCCATCCACTGTGATGAACTATACTCCAGCATTGCTTTCACAATTTTTAAGAATTGTACTTAATGGCTTCCTGTCTAGACTGTTTCTTTATTTAGAGTGTGGAAATGGAGGAGAGAGGTTGTCCCAGAAGCCTCCTTCTATGTCTCTTACTCTCAACTGTTAGTTAATTTTTTTGTGACAAGGTCTCATGCAGTCCATGTTGGCTTTAAACTTGATATGCAGCCAAAGATGGCTGACTATGGGGCATACAGGAGTGTGCCACCATGCCTGGTGTTGTGCAATGCTAAGGACTAAACGTAGAGCTGCATGGGAATCCCAGTCCTATGATATGCAGTGGTTCCTTTTACTTTTCCTGTATTCTTTTGTTTTTTCATTACTTAAAAACAATCTATTCAGCATACACATTTGTATTGTTTTGTTTTTCTTAAAACATCCTACCTTAATTCTGTTTACTATTAAAACTTAACTAATACTTTTTTTTGGTATTTTCTTCATTCACATTTCCAATGCTATCCCACATCCCCCCCCATAGCCTCCCCCCCCCACTCCCACCCCCATTTCTGCTTCTTGGCCTTGGCATTCCCCTGTACTGAAACATATAAAGTTTGCAAGACTTATGGGTCTCTCTTTCCAATGATGGCCAACTAGGCCATCTTCTGATACATATGCAGCTAGAGACACGAGCTCCGGGGGTACTGGTTAGTTCATATTGTTGTTCCACCTATAGGGTTGCAGACTCCTTTAGCTACTTGGGTACTTTCTCTAGCTCCTCCATTGGGGGCCCTGTGATCCATCCAATAGCTGACTGTGAGCATCCAATTCTGTGTTTGCTAGGCCCCAGTAGAGCCTCACAAGAGACAGCTATATCTGGGTTCTTTGAGCAAAATCTTGCTGGTGTGTGCAATGGTGTCAGTGTTTGGAGGTTGATTATGGGATGGATCCCCAGTTATGGCAATCTATCCTTTCGTCACAGCTTCAAACTTTGTCTCTGTAACTCCTTCCATGGGTGTTTTGTTCCCAATTCTAAGAAGGAGCAAAGTGTCCACATTTTGGTCTTTGTTCTTCTTGAGTTTTATGTGTTTTGCAGATTGTATCTTGTATCTTGGGTATTCTAAGTTTCTGGGCTAATATCCACTTATCAGTGAGTACATATCATGTGAGTTCTTTTGTGATTGGGTTACCTCACTCAGGATGATGACCTCCAGGTCCATCCATTTGCCTAGGAATTTCACAAATTCATTCTTTTTAATAGCTGAGTAGTACTCCATTGTGTAAATGTACCACATTTTCTGTATCCATTCCTCTGTTGAGGGGCATCTGGGTTCTTTCCAGCTTCTGGCTATTATAAATAAGGCTGCTATGAACATAGTGGAGCATGTGTCCTTCTTACCAGTTGGAACATCTTCTGGATATATGCCCAGGAGAGGTATTGCTGGATCCTCTGGTAGTACTATGTCCAATTTTCTGAGGAAGGGTCAGACTGATTTCCAGAGTGGTTGTACAAGCTTGCAATCCCACCAACAATGGAGCAGTGTTCCTCTTTCTCCACATCCTCACCAGTATCTGCTGTCACCTGAGATTTTGATCATAGCCATTCTGACTGCTGTAAGGTAGAATCTCAGGGTTCTTTTGATTTGCATTTACCTGATGATTAAGGATGTTTAACATTTTTTGAGGTGCTTCTTAGCCATTCAGTATTCTTTGGGTCAGAATTCTTTGATTAGCTCTGAGCCCCATTTTTTAATGGGGTTATTTGATTTTCTGGAGTCCACGTTCTTGAGTTCTTTATACATATTGGATATTAGTCCCCTATCTGATTTAGGATTGGTAAAGATCCTGTCCCAATCTGTTGGTAGCCTTTTTGTCTTATTGACAGTGTCTATATTGCCTTACAGAAGCTGTGCAATTTTATGAGGTCCCATTTGTCAATTCTTGATCTTATAGTACAAGCCATTGCTGATCTATTCAGGAATTTTTCCCCTGTGCCCATATCTTTGAGGCTTTTCCCCACTTTCTCCTCTATAAGTTTTATTGTCTTTGGTTTTATGTGGAGTTACTAAATCCACTTAGATTTGACCTTAGTACAAGGAGATAGGAATGGATAAATTCCCATTCCTCCACATGTCAACTGCCAGTTGTGCCAACACCATTTGTTGAAAATGCTGTCTTTATTCCACTGGATGGTTTTAGCTCCCTTGTCAAAGATCAAGTGACCATAGGTGTGTGGGTTCATTTCTGGGTCTTCAGTTCTATTCCATTGGTCTACTTGTCTGTCGCTATACCAGTACCATGCAGTTTTTATCACAATTGCTCTGTAGTACAGCTTTAGGTCTGGTATGGTGATTTCCCCAGACATTCTTTTATCTTTGAAAAGAGATTTTGCTATTCTAGGTTTTTTGTTATTCCAGATGAATTTGCAGATTGCCCTTTCTAATTCGTTGAAGAATTGAGGTAGAATTTTGATGAGGATTGCTTTGAATCTGTAGATTGCTTTTGGCAAGATAGCCATTTTTACTATATTGATCCTGCCAATCCATGAGCATGGGAGATCTTTCCATCTTCTGAGATCTTCTTTAATTTCTTTCTTCAGAGACTTGAAGTTCTTATCATACAGATCTTTCACTTCCTTAGAGTCACACCAAGGTATTTTATATTATTTGTGACTATTGAGAAGGGTGTTGTTTGCCTAATTTCTTTCTCAGCCTGTTTATCCTTTGTGTAGAGAAAGGCCATTTACTTGTTTGAGTTAATTTTATATCCAGCTACTTCACTGAAGCTGTTTATCAGGTTTAGGAGTCCTCTGGTGGAATTTTTAGGGTCACTTATATATACTATCATATCATCTGCAAAAAGTGATATTTTGACTTCTTCCTTTCTTATTTGTATCCCCTTGATTTCCTTTTGTTGTCTAATTGCCCTGGCTAGGAATTCAAGTACTATGTTGAATTAGGTAGGGAGTAAGTGGGCAGACTTGTCTAGTCCCTGATTTTAGTGGGATTGCTTCCAGCTTCTCACCATTTACTTTGATGTTGGCTACTGGTTTGCTGTAGATTGCTTTTATCATGTTTAGGTATGGGCCTTGAATTCCTGATCTTTCCAAGACTTTTATCATGAATGGGGGTTGAATTTTGTCAAATGCTTTCTCCATATCTAATGAGATGATCATGTGGTTTTTGTCTTTGAGTTTGTTTATATAGTGGATTACGTTGATGGATTTCTGTATATTAAGCCATCCCTGCATCCCTGGAATAAAACCTACTTGGTCTGGATGGATAATTGTTTTAATGTGTTCTTGGATTCGGTTAGCGAGAATTTTATTGAGTATATTTGCATCGATATTTGTAAGTGAATTGGTCTGAGGTTCTCTATCTTTGTTGGGTCTTTCTGCGGTTTAGGTATCCGAGTTATTGTGGCTTCATTGAATGAATTGGGTAGAGTACCTTCTGATTCTATTTTGTGGAATAGTTTGTGAAGAACTGGAATTAGATCTTCTTTGAAGGTCTGATAGAACTCTGCACTAAACCCATCTGGTCCTGGGTTTTTTTTTGGTTGGGAGACTACTAATGACTGCTTCTATTTCTTTAGGTGTATAGGATTGTTTAGATCATTAACCTGATCCTGATTTAACTTTGGTACCTGGTATCTGTCTAGAAATTTGTCCATTTCTTCCAGGTTTTTCAGTTTTGTTGAGTATAGCCTTTTGTAGAAAGATCTGATGGTGTTTTGGATTTCTTCAGGATCTGTTGTTATGTCTCCCTTTTCATTTCTGATTTTGTTAATTAGGATGCTGTCCCTGTGCCCTCTAGTGAGGCTGGCTAAGGGTTTATCTATCTTGTTGATTTTTTTAAAAGAACCATTTCCTTCTTTGGTTGAATCTTTGAATAGTTTTTCTTGTTTCTACTTGATTGATTTTGCCTTTGAGTTTGATTATTTCCTGCCTTCTACTCCTCTTGTGTGAATTTGCTTCCTTTTGTTCTGGAGTTTTTAGGTGTGTTGTCAAGCTGCTAGTGTGTGCTCTCTCTAGTTTCTTTTTGGAGGCACTCAGAGCTATGAGTTATCCTCTTAGAAATGCTTTCATTGTGTCCCATACGTTTGGGTATGTTGTGGCTTCATTTTCATTAAACTCTAAAAAGTCTTTAATTTCTTTCTTTATTCCTTCTTTGACCAAGGAATCATTGAGAAGAGTGTTGCTCAGTTTCCACGTGAATGTTGGCTTTCTATTATTTATTTTGCTATTTAAGATCACCCTTAGTTCATGGTGATCTGATAGGTTTCATGGCACAATTTCAATATTTTTGTATCTGTTGAGGCCTGTTTTGTGACCAATTATATGGTCAATTTTTGGGGAAGGTACCATGAGGTGCTGAGAAGAAGGTATATCCTTTTGTTTTAGGATAAAATATTCTGTAGATATCTGTTAAATACATTTGTTTCATAACTTCTTTTAGTTTCACGGTGTCCCTGTTTAGTTTCTGTTTCCATTATTTGTCCATTGATGAAAGTGGTGTGTTGAAGTCTCCCACTATTATTGTGTGAGGTACAATGTGTGTTTTGAGCTTTACTAAAGTGTCTTTAATGAATGTGGCTGCCCTTGCATTTGGAGGGTAGATAATCAGAATTGAGAGTTCTTCTTGGACCATTTTACCTTTGATGAGTATGAAGTGTCCCTCCTTGTTTTTTTTTTTTTTTTTTTTAATAAGTTTGGGTTGAAGTTGATTTCATTAGATATTAGAATGGCTATCCAGCTTGTTTCTTCAGACTATTTGTTTGGAAAATTGTTTTCCAGCCTTTCATTCTGAGGTAGTGTATGTCTTTTTCCCGGAGATGGGTTTCCTGTAAGGAGCAAAATGTTGGGTCTTGTTTGTTTAGCCAGTCTGTTAGTGTATTTCTTTTTATTGGGGAATTGAGTTCATTGATATTAAGAGATATTAAGGAAAAGTAATTGCTGTCTCCTATTATTTTTGTTGTTAGAGTTGACATTTTGTTCTTGTGACTGTCTTCTTTTAGGTTTGTTGAAGAATTACTTTTTTGCTTTTTCTGGGGCTTGATTTCTGCCCTTGTATTCGATTTTTTTTTCTGTTACTATCCTTTGAAGGGCTGGATTCATGGAAAGATAATGTATGAATTTGGTTTTGTCGTGGAATACTTTGGTTTCTCCATCTATGGTAAGTGAAAGTTTGACTGGGTATAGTAGCCTGTGCTGGCATTTGTGTTCTCTTAGTGTCTGTATAACATCTGTCCAGGCTCTTCTGGCTTTCATAGTCTCTGGTGAAAAGTCTGGTATAATTTTGATATGCCTGCCTTTATATGTTACTTGACCCTTTTCCCTTACTACTTTTAATATTCTATCTTTATTTAGTGCATTTGTTGTTCTGATTATTATGTGTTGGAAGGAATTTCTTTTCTGGTCCAGTCTATTTGGAGTTTTGTAGGCTTCTTTTATATTCATGGGCATGTCTTTCTTTAGGTTTGGGAAGTTTTCTTCTATAATTTTGTAGAAGATATTTGCTGGCCCTTTAAGTTGAAAATCTTCATTCTCATCTACTCCTATTATCCGTAGGTTTGGTCTTCTCATTGTGTCCTGGATTTCCTGGATGTTTGAGTTAGGATCTTTTTGCATTTTGCATTTTGTTTGATTGTTGTGCTGATGTTCTCTATGGAATCTTCTGCACCTGAGATTCCCTCTTCCATCTCTTTTATTCTGTTGCTGTTGTTTGATTCTATGGTTCCAGATTTCTTTCCTAGTGTTTCTATCTCCAGCGTTGCCTCACTTTGAGTTTTCTTTATTGTGTCTACTTCCCTTTTTAGGTCTAGTATTGTTTTGTTCATTTCCATCACCTGTTTGGATGTGTTTTTCTGTTTTTCTTTAAGGACTTCTACCTGTTTGGTTGTGTTTTCCTGTTTTTCTTTAAGGACTTGTAACTCTTTAGCAGTGTTCTCCTGTGTTTCTTTAAGTGAGTTATTAAAGTCTTTCTTAATATCCTCTACCATCATCATGAGATATACTTTTAAATCCTGGTCTAGCTTTTCGGGTGTGTTGGGGTGAGATGGGAGTGCTGCATTCTGATGATGGTGAGTGGTCTTTCTTTCTGTTAGTAAGATTTTTACGTTTGCCTCTTTCCATCTGGTAATCTCTGGAGTTAGTTGTTATAGTTGTCTCTGGTTAGAGATTGTTCTAGTAGTGATTCTGTTAGCGTCTATCATCAGACCTGGGAGACTAACTCTCTCCTTTGAGTTTCAGTGGTCAGAGCATTCTCTGCAGGCAAGCTCTCCTCTTACAGGGAAGGTGCACAGATATCTGGCATTCGGACTTCCCTCCTGGCAGAAGATGAAGGCCTGAAACAGGACCTGTCCCAGAAGCTGTGTTGCTTCGGCCTGTCACAGAAGCTGTTAGCTTCTGTAGTGTACCCTCTCACCTTCACAGACTAGTCTCTGAGGGATCCAGGTACCAAGATGGCTCCCCTAAGTGCTCTGGCAAAGCCTTCCCGGGCTGGGCAGACACCTCTCCTCTGGCAGGACAGGTGCTGGGATGTCTGGAGCCTGAAAAGGGGTCTGTCTCATAAGCTGTCCTCTAGAGACCTTAGTTTTGTCTGCCTACTCTGTGCCCAGGTGACCCAGTTCTGGCGCCGACTGGAAGGGACTTGTGACCCTGGTCAGGCAGGGTTTTCTGCTTCCCTAATGCTATCTCATGTCCCTCGAGATTGGATTGGAACAGAAGTTGTGTTCCACTCACTGGTGGTCCTAAGATCACGTGGAGTGTCCTCTAGGGAACCTTGGGCGTGTCTGTTGACTCCATGCCCAAGGTGACCTCTCCTGTATTCTTATATTGCTAGATATTACTTTTTATTTTTTTATCATCTTGATTCATGATGTAATGATTACTTAGTGCCTAAGACTTTTGTTATATTTTCAATTCTGCCTCCAGTGGCATGCTGTAAATAAAGTAATTTTTTACATTATAGGATAAGGCTGTTGAATAATTCAAATGAAAAATTCTTCTGAAGGTAACCTAATAATTTATATGGTAAAATTAATTATAATAATGATAAAATATTATATCTTGACACTATAAGGAATTCATTTTTAAATATCTTATGCCACATTCCATTGTCACAGAAATCAAAGTGTGCCTTCTGTGGCAAATTTCACCCTCTGCCATCTGTCTTATTTTCTCTCATTCTTTGGTAGTAGATCTTTTGCTGTAGGTAACCATAAACTCTTCGAGCGATCACATCATAGGGGAGAGCAAAGCCAGCATGCTTCCGTGAGATATGACCCAGTGGCTTCCGTGAGATATGACCCAGTGGCTTCCTGACAAGGTAGCTTCCTCCTAGTAATTTTAACTTACTACACATGTGAATATTTGTCTTTAGAGATATACAGTAATTTAGAATGTTTAAAAATCAAGGTCATGATTACATTTCAATCAACCACTGTTTTCATGAATTCACCTATTCCAAGAAAACATACTAATAGACAAGAATCATAATATTTATAAATTTTATTACTTAAAAACTATATTGATTAATCTTTGAGCTATGTATATGATCCTACAATGGTAACTGGCTGAATGTTGTTTTATATCAATCCATTTATTAATTTTAGATAAGCAGAATTACACAATTAAGACCTAATGATGTTGTGGGATATTTTATCACACTGTGAGCTCTGAGATTGTGTTATTTACTAGGAAAAAAAACCCTGTTTTTAGTCTTGGTATCGTTCAGTCTTTAGCTAATATCTTTAATTCCCCTGGCTGTAATGCAGACACATCCTTAGTACAATGAAGGTAAAGTTGGTTTGTAAAAGGAAGCACTCATGTTTGAAAGTGATGTTTAACTGAGTGGCAGACAAAGCGATGAATCAAAGAAAGATTTGACAGAATAGGGTATGCTCAACTCTCACAAGAAGAGAGAGGAAAGAGCGGCAACATAAGAGGGAGCCGGGTAAAAGGAGAAAGGAAAGAGACAGTTTTTCTGAGACAGTTATAGAGAGATAAGTTGTAGAGAGAGACAAGCAAGGCGCAGGTGAGGACAGAATGAACTGGAGAATGAAAAAGAGATGATTAGGACACATTGCCAATGTTATTATAAGGCCAAGCAGAGCAATTCAGTCAGAGTACAAGAAAGAAGTCAGGTTGAATCAGTCAACTTGAGGAAGAGTTTGAGCCAGAACGGCTGAGTTGACCAGACAGCTAGAATTCAAAAGGAGCTACAAAGGGTGAGCTTATTCAGCAGTAAATCTCAGAGACTGAAAATATTCTAAGCCTAGATAGATTGTATGGAGGCTATAAACTTCTTGTTTGCAATAGATGGTAATTAACAGACACCTCACTGGTCAAACTGCAGAGAATAAGAGACTATGGAAGATCAGCCCTAAGCCAGACATCTATATCATATCCTGTCTTAGTCAGGGTTTCTATTCCTGTACAATCATCATGACCTAAAAGCAAGTTGTGCAGAAAAGGATTTATTCAGCTTACACTTCCACATTGCTGTTCATCACCAAAGGAAGTCAGGGCTGGAACTCAAGCAGGTCAGGAAGCAGGACCTGATGCAGAGGCTATGGAGGGATGTTACTGGTTTGCTTCCCCTGGCTTGCTCAGCTTGCTCTCTTATAGAATCTAAGACTAGCAGCCCAGGGATGACACCACCCACAGTGTGCCCTCCCACCCTTGATTACTAATTGAGGAAATGCCTCACAGATGGGTCTCAGGAAGGCATTTCCTCAAGGGAGGCTCCTTCTCTGTGATAACTCCAAATTGTTTAAAGTTGACACAAAACCAGCCAGTACATATCCCTTCTTTCCAAGGCTCAGAAATCTTTGCATACAAAGTGAGAGAAAGATTTTGAGAACCATAGGCACTACCCACGAGTAGGTAACTGTTTTTTGTATACAGCAGCTGTATGTATGAATTCATAGCAGTTGAGATGGCACACAGAAAAACTGTGTAGGCTCAGGGCAGACAAAATTCCAGCATGGAGTGTGGAGGTAGGCTTGAAGTCCACACCTCACTAAAGAGGTGTTGGCAGTTTGCTGCTGGGAAAGGAGAGAGCCAGTTCTATTTAAGAGTACAGCTCCTGGTGGTGAAGTTCACTCATCTAAGACCATCTGGCTATGACAAACTACACTGGGTGGATTTGTAAAAAGAACACAAAATTGGGTGGATAGGGAAGCTTGGGATGAATCTGGAAGCTGTTGAGGGAATGAAGAATTTCATCAAAATGCATTGAATGAAATTCTCAAAGAATAATCCAAAACAAGAAAATATACTTTTAAAGTAAATATGAGATTTCATTATTTTCTACTTTATAGGAAAATGGAACAACAGATGTGATAGAAATAATAACTTTGGTTTCATAATAGCATTAAATGAAATTTCTGTTAAAAATCTCAATTTTGATAGTTATAGTTATTATAAATAAGGAGTAAGGGAAAATTATTGCTTCATGGCTGCAACTTATCCTTGGATAGTTAAGAAAAGTGATTTGTATAAATAGGTACAAATATATTCACATATATGTGTGTGAGTACTACATACATGGAATGAAGGGGAAAGAGAAGAAAAATTGTAAAGTGTCAATATTTGGGAGAATTTGTCTTAATTCTTTGTAATATTCTTTCAATGCTTATCAGAATCTCAAATAATTTCAAAATAAAAACCTCACAGAAACAATAAATGAACTAGAAAAAATTCTTCCATCTGGAAAATTTTCTGTACTCATTATGTGTAGTAATTTTAAATACTATATAAATTTAATAATTTTGGTTTAAAGGAGAAGTGGAGTGGAGCTTTTTTCTAAATTTTGTGCTTTCTTGAATATGAAAACATCACTATGAAAGGTTTAAATGAGATACATATAGCTAAAGCTGAAGTTATTTGCCTCTTCACTTGTAATCTGTGCTCTGCTGATTAATTATACATACAGAAGCCTAATAGTACACATTCATAATAAATATTGCTTACTATGAGTCTGCATTAGTATTTGTTCTAGCCAATATAACAATCATTTACCCAAATGCTGTAAGATCCAAGATGCTAATTTCTTACTGCTTTCCACATCAATTTGTATGAAACAATATATTAATAGTCATGGTTGATGTAGACTGCTCACTGGTTTTCATCAAGTATTTCCCATTTTCTGGGAATGACAGACATGACAGATAGACGACATTGTTTAGTTTCAAGGTGCTTTCCTAAGATAGAATAATAAAGGAAGTTAGAGCAAAGCTGGCACGGGGCCAGGCTTTCAATAGGTTGTCATGCTCCTCCTTCCAGATGGGGAGAAGGGCACAGCTGATCCGGAGGTGGAGTGAAAGCAAGCGAGCCTGTGGGCACCTCCTTGCCATCAGCCTCCCCAGCTGTCATCTCAGCTGCAGGACAGTCAGATATAAGGGGACATGCAGTCATTTAGAGGACACTTCTCCCAGGCTAATCTCAGGATGCCTTTGGAAAGGTGCATAACTCCTGAAGCTGGAAGACCATGTGCTGTGTGGCAGATGGCCACCCTGAGAGGTGAGGGACTTGGCTGTGTTCGGTCTGGCAACCATGGGTGGCACAGAGGTGCTTTATATCAGCAGACTTCCCCCTTCTCTCTCATCATCTCCTTAATTTACTTGACATTCAATGATTTCAACCATCTTAAGTAACCTCATACCCATCTACAGAGTTCTAAAGGATTAGCCATGTACTTTCTACCGTTAGGTTTTTTAAAATTTACCTGTATTCAAGGCTGGGTTTGTTTTCATGCTTAGGAATGAGTTCTTTGATGTTCCATTAAAGAACAAAATAATCTGTCTCCTGGTGTTTGAAGTAAATCCTTTTATATGCCAGCCACCTTAGTTCAATTTCTAACTCTTCATTCTGCTCCAGTCCCAACATTTTGGACAAGTTTTTAAACTCATTTATCCAAGCCCCGTATCTATCAAACAATAGTAATAAAACCTCCAACTTATGCTCCTCCCTGTAGTAGGTCTCGGACTGAATATCGTAGATAACTCAGAAGGAAAAAACAACAATGTAGCAATTTAATAATTTTAATACCTTTATCATATCACAAAGCATTTGGGTGATAGGTAGATGGATAATGACTGGCACAGAATCACACAGGAAGGAAGAACCCATTCTCTTGGCAAAATTATACAGTAGTGTTCCCACTTAGCAAGACAATCATAGCTGCCATTTCTCCTTTCTTACTTCTCTTTATCACATAATATGTACTAATAGGAAGATCTCTGGCTAGTTGCAGCCACGTGGGAAGTTATTCTCCCAAGCATAGAACAGAGTTGTGCTTTGGGACAGATGAGTCCCCAGTTACAGAAACTTTATATAATTACACACCAGTTGGAATGGAGGACAAAGTCATTGAATTCCAGATGGCCACCAAATACTACTGACAGGAAAGACTAGGTAAATAATTGGAATAACAAAAAAGGACAACAGTTCAAAAAATCTGTAGCCATTTTAGGCGATTTCACCTTGTCCAATCCATGTTCACTCAGGCTGTGCATTGCATGACCTGGGGAATCCTTAGAAATATAATTAGATCTATAATTTGGACATTAGGAAAAATTGGATTTTTTTTTTCTGTTTGTTCCAAATTGATTTGACCATGAGGACTTCGGTGGGTTTTGTAATGACTCTATAATATTAGAAGTCTGAGTCTTTACATCACTAAACCATTACATTTATGCATGCAAATGTTTGTGGTTAATACCACAGTGTCCAGTATGTGGAGTATTGGATAAGTAGTAGCTATTGTTATTACAAAAACCACATCGATCATTCACTGTTTTCACACTCAGTGAAGGCGGTATGCTTTGCTGTTCTCTCCTGTTTCATGTCTGTTAGCATTTTTACAAAGAATGGTGTATATGCATTTTCTGTATTTCTCAGCCTAATTAGACTTGAGGGTATTTGAGGGAAGACAGAAGCTCATCAATGCAAACTGCAAGCAAGTAACTTTTGAAGACAGGTTTTGAGGTCTTTGCTTGACTCTGCTATAGTTGAAGGTCATTTTCTCCCTAGCCAGAGAGAAAATTATTGTCATTGATTATCTTTGTAAGAAGGAGACTTGGGATCAAGGGGGATAGGCTCAGAAACATGTCGCACATCTGCAAATCTCAGGAGACAGAGGTTCACATGAATACGTTTAGGAGAGGGCTCATAAGAACTACCAATAAGGTAGCAATTCTTCCCCTTGTTTATGCTTTTGCCTCCTGAGGAGCCTGGTAATATTTCTGCACCCTTTGGTGCAGATCAAGAGGGAGACTAAGAGGACATAATACTTAATGCCCTTGCTGATGGGTAACTGCTTAATGTGTGCATTAGATATTCAGATAAATAACCAGCTACCCACACTGCCCAGATCGTTTGGCTGAAATGATAACTTTTACGTTGTTTCTCATTACAGTTTTCCTACCTCCATTGGGATTATGACATTAAAACAGAAGTCATGGAAAAATCAAACAGAAAATGATTTGCATGTTTTGGAATCGAGACTCTGTCATGCTTATTTATTTACTTCACTCAAAGGGCTTTGATGAGGAATGTTTTGATGCCTACGCCTCTGAAGAGTTGCAGCCTCACATAAATGATTGTTCTACAGCTTTCAAGAGAATCCCGTCACCATGTCTCACAAGTTCTTTCTACCCGGCTCTAATTACACAGATTGTTATATAAACAGATGTCTGATACACCAAAGTCTACTTCACTTGGGAACTATAATTATTCTGAGTTCATATGCCAGTGGGCTAAAAGAAGCCTCTTTTGATATCATCAAGAAACATTTTTATTCAGTATGAATGTGTACAGAAAAGGCAGCCATCAATCAGTCTCCCTTGACTTCAAGCTCCAAGGAACAGAGAGAAAAGAGAGAGAGGGAGAGAGAGAGAGGGAGAGAGAGAGAGAGAGAGAGAGAGAGAGAGAGAGAGAGAGAGAGAGAGAGAGAGAGAGAGAGAGGAGATAGGAAGGGAGGAAGGAAGGGAGGGAGGGAGGGAGGGAGGGAAAGAGGGAGGGAGGGAAGGAGGGAGGGAAGGAGGGAGGGAGGGAAGGAGGGAGGGAGGGAGGGAGGGAGGGAGGGAGGGAGAGCATGAGAACAACAGGCCTCAGACCCATCCTGCATGTAACTCTTTATCTTAGCTAAATGAATTCTTTCTCTGAAGGTACTTACTTCTGTTCCCCTACAACCACAAGATGATAGTATATTAAAAAGCCTCACCTATGTAGTACTTTATTTGATCTGTTTAAAGCAGAGAATAATTTGATACAGTTTAAGCTATGGTCTTCCACAGGTTGACCTACAGGAAGTAGGTTTTTTAAACTTATTTATTTTAAACTCCAGATTTTATTCCCCTCCTGGTCCACCTTCTGACTGTTCTATATCCCATACCACCTCCCCACCCCCTGTCTCCATGAGGATGTCCCCACCCCTACCCCCACCTCACCAGACCTCTAAACTCACTGAGACTTCCAGTCTCTTGAGAGTTAGGTTCATTTCTCTGACAAAACCCATACCCTGCAGTCCTCTGCTGTATCAGCCTTGTATCAGCTGGTGTATGCTGCCTGGTTGGTGTTTCAGTGTCTGAGAGATCTCAGGGTCCAGGTTAATTGAGACTGCTGGTTCTCCTACAGGTTCACCCTCCTCCTCTGCTTTCCCCAGCTTTCCCTAATTCAACTACAGGGGCCAGCAGCTTCTGTCCATTGGTTGGGTGCAAATATCTGCATCTGACCCTTTCAGCTGCTTGTTGGGTCTTTTGGATGGCAGTCATGGTAGAAACAGAAAGAACACTACCTAATTCATTCTATGAAGCCACAATTACACTGATACCTAAACCACACAAGGACTCAACCAAAAAAGAGAACTTCAGACCAATCATGCTTATGAATATTGATGCAAAAACAAAATAAAATTATTGCAAACTGAATCCAAGAATACATCAAAACTATCATTTACCATGATCAAGTAGGCTTCATCCCAGCGATGCAAGGTTGGTTCAATATATGAAAATCCATTAACATAATCCACTATATAAACAACTTAAAGAAAAAATCACATAATCTTTTCCTTAGGTGCAGAAAAACCATTGGACAAATACAATATCCCTTCATGTTAAAAGTATTGGAGAGACTAGGAATTCAAGGCCCATACCTAAACATAATAAAAACAATATACAGATTTGTGTTTTTATAGATTAGTACAACTACAGTGTAAAGTATTAGTAAAAGAGTCTAAGTAGATAGGATAAGAAAGATGTGTTTGAGGGTGGAGGGTCTGAAGTCTGTGGTTTCCAGAAGGCATGGGTGGTATTTGAAATAGATTTGGTAATGGAAGCTGATAGAAATGGAAAGACTTTATGATATTAAGAAGGTTAGATTTGTAGATGAGTGTCCTTAGAATCTTTCTCATGGATTCTTGGATAGAGCTGTGAGAATGTCCTGTTCCTCCACCTGGCTACAGCTAGCTGTTTTTAGCTTTACTTTTGGGGCCATGAGTTGGCCAAATTAGAATGGGCTCTCTAGTCCATTTAAATATTTATATTTGAATACCTAGTCACCAGGGAGTGGTACTATTTGAAAAGACTAGAAGGATTAGGAAGTAGCCCACTCCAGACCCAGTCTCTCTCTCTCTCTCTCTCTCTCTCTCTCTCTCTCTCTCTCTCTCTCTCTCTCACTCTCTCTCTGTCTCTCTCTCTTTCTCTCTCTCTCTCTCTGTCCCTCCCTCCCTTCCTCCTTTCCTCCCTCCCTCCCTCCCTCTCTCTCTAGCTTGTTTCTTGTTTCTCTTATTTTGATTTCAAGCAAGCCAAGCAATCTTCCTTTCTTATGTGCTCTGTTTGGTTTGACTGACATCCACATATTAGCATCTTAGCACCCTGGTATCCTACTGTGTAGGTGAAATTTAACCTGGGATTTCTAGCCTATTGTTTATTGATCATGGCTGGCCTTTAGAAGTGTCTGATGGCAGTAGCTACCTGAGTTGCAGCCATGAAACTTTTTAGGACTGACTACTTTACTGAATTACTCAGAAAACTATTCTTCCCCTTTTTTCTTCTTATCTCATTTCTAAGTATGAATTTCCTAACACTTTTGTTTACTCCAACATTTTGGGTTTCTATACTCTTTATCTCTCATCTCTACCTCCTCCACGTGGCTGTTGACCTCTACACTGGATTAAATGGATTTTAATCCTTCTTGCCTCCATTCTCCTCCTCTGGGAAACTGCTGAGACTTTAAGCCTGACTGCCTTGGGGATTTTTTTTTTTTCTGTTAAACTCTAACAAAATTGTTCTTGGACATAAAACAAAGTTATGAACCAGACACTGGTATTGAATTGCAAAGCAAAATAAAAACAATAAAGATTAAAAGCCAGAAAGTTTCACTTTATATATAGAAATAATTAAGTATATGAAGTAGAGTACTTCTTACCACAAGATGCAATCAATTGATTGTAGGTACTGTAGTTTGAGGTTATCATAATCAGAGTCCAAACATTAACTTAAGGAGAGAGTTGGTGATTTGCCATGTGGGCCTGGCGAATACAAGCATTGCTTCATTATTAATCCTTCTGAACAATTCTAGGAAGCATTATGTCCATATTTTTATACACATAAAGGCAGCAGATAATTCATTTCCCTATAATCACACCATAAAGCTGAGAGTTGGAGGACTGCTTTCTGATTCCAAACCTCATTACTTTCCCATGAGAATTCTTGGTTCTTCCATGTATAAAAATTCTGTTTCACCAATAAAATGGTTATTTAAAAAAACAGTAACAATAAGTTTTTTAATCTGGAAGAGTTAATTACTCTGTTAAGCATAGGGATAGGCAGGTGTCAGGGAGTGCCAAATCATCTGATAACTGTGAATACTTACACAGGGATTAATGCATTTTGAGGTCTGACACTTAAGTGTGACTCAATAGCAGTTTGTAGGCTGAAAGACCCATTATTGAAACAGTTATCCAAATATCAGACCATCATAAAACCAAGCAAAATTTGCTATTCAGAACTCTAGCTGTTCCTAATCAGGGATACATTATTTTGATGACTTTGGAAGGAATCAGGATATTAATCTGCATTAGTTCCTTCTATGTTCCAATGACAAAATGTTTGATAGAAGAAACTTAAAGTAGGATTTATTTTGTCTTACAACCTCAGTCCATCATTAGAGTAAGCATGGCAGATCACAGATGCAGGGGCATGTGGTAAAGCTTGTTCACCTATTGACAGAGCAGAAAGCAGGGGTCTTTGGCTAGAACCAGAGACAGATATCACATTCAAGATCTACTCCTCAGTGATCCACTTCTGTAATCTTGACCTCAGGTCCCAAATATTGGACAGTCTTCTCTGACAAAATGACCAGCATCAGAACAGAAATTAAAATGAATGAGCTGTGGGGAGCATTTTTATATATCAAGCATGATATCTAAAAATAGAAGCCTATTAGTAGACTGCAAAACCGACATTCCATAAATTAGTGGGTTCTTTTTTCAATTTTTACCTTGTATTAGGTTTAGTCTTCTCATTATGAATCCTTTTAGTACCTTTATTCAGACTTTTCAGAGTCAAGTAAAAAATTATTGCTGTTATAAAATTCCCTGTGTTGTAGTCCTCTAAGGAGAAGAAACCATTAATAGATGTGTCAGATAAACATCCTGAAGATGAAGGCTCTGACATGGCATCAGCAGGAATGAAATGAGAGTTAAATTAGATATAAAGCAAAGAATATAAGACACTAACATTGTCAATGTTTTGTGGAAATATGTGTCCTGTACCATTATCACTGTTTTTGACTAGTATGCAACTTCTTGCTTTTCTTTGGAGTTCTAATCCAAAGTTCTGTACCCTCAGATGACTCACCTCCTTACCAGGGGGTGGTCCTCCTAGGTAAGAATGAACTCATACCAATAAGTATAGCCTAGTCTTTGGGGGCAATGGCCTATTGATATTTTTTAACTTCCTTAAATTCCAACTCCTCCAAACCAAACAGAACAGAACAATAAAATGAACAGTGACCACATCTTACTTTAGTTCCTGGAATTTTAAAAATGGAGACATAAGTAAAATCAGTGATTTTTGTTCAGACAATACTGAAACTTGCTTCTAATTACACTCAACTAAAGGCTACATGGGGCATCAATATCCCTTGAGAGCTGAGTAATGTGGGAGGCATTCAAACAGGCTACTCACCTCTTATTCATCCACTGTGCATGTTCTGCATGTTAATGTATGTGTGTGCACGTGAGTGTAGATGTTAGAGATTGATACTGGGTGTCTTCCAGTATCAATCTACACCTTGTCTTTTGAGACAGCATCTTTGCCTGCACCTAGAACTTGCCAATGGCTAAGACTGGCTGGCCAGCAAGCTCTGTAGTGCTACTTTCTCTGTCCACTCAGCACCACGGTTACAGATACTCTTAAGCATATCTGACTTTCACATGGGTGCTAGGTATCCAAATGCTAACATCCATGCTTATGTGGTAGGTATTTTACAGGCAGAACCTCTCCCCACAGAAAGGGCTCAAATACAAGCTATGTTTAACTAAATAACCTTCATAGCTGCTTTCTGCTTTAGGACAGAGTTCAAACAAGGGTCTTCCATGTTTAGGAACACTGCTTTGACATCTTTATAACGAGATAAAAGTTGATGAGCTTATGATTTTCCATTTGTTCTCCTAGTTATCATTGAAATGCTCTTGTGCTGATATGAAATGGGTAAGGATTGTGTTAGTTAAGAGAATGGTAGCTCTTAAGGTGTGTCTCAAAAAGAAAAAAAAAAACAACAGTTTTAAGTCTTGTGAACCTTCGCACGCACCAAGTAACCCATTCCAAAATTCCTTTCCACAATTGTCCTTGAAGCTGCTCTTATAAAACCAGAGCTAAAGCAAGAATGAACAGCTATAATTCAAGACATAAATAATCAAGACAGTGAAACAATCCAAATGGATGAGTGACAAATGGAATGCTGGAAGCAGACTGTAATGTCTAATGCTGATCTAAAACTTACAGAAAAAAGGCACAAAGCAAACTTGTAGGCTCCCCCAGCCTGAAGCAGGCTGATCCAGACTTTGACCTTGCTGCCACTAAGAAGGAGATTACCTAGGGTGGAGCCTTCAGACCTAGATGGCTCTATTGTTCTGTCATCTGCCACTGCTCTCCTCCAAGACACTGCTACCTGATGAGAGGCACATCCTAGCCTGCATATCACCCGCAGGCTGGCTCCAGACACCAAGATTGGACTGGTGGGGTGGGGGGGGTGGGGGGGTGGGGGTGGGGAAATGGGCCTTCCCCCTTTATAAGCACAGTTTCTGAGTAAAATCTCAGGCCTTGATCAGGACCTTTGTCTTGACTCCATTATCTCTCTCGCAGTCTAAGTCTTTTTCCGCCCCAGCCTGCCTCCCAGGTAGGTGTACCTGGTTCAAGTAGGCCAAGGGCCCATATACAACACAAACCGAGCTCTCCTCATATTGCCTGCTATGCAGCATCAGTGCACTTTTGCCTTAAATAGCTGAATGTCCATAGCTTCTCCCCCTATCCCCAGATAATGTCTTTCCCCAAGAGTGTGTGATGTTCTAATGTCTTGCCTTTGCAAGTGGGCTGGAGCTCCCTGTTTTTCCCAAGTAAACACTTCGTGGAGTGCTTTTTTCATTTCAAAGTGGCAATAATTACCTTTATTTAAACAAATAGAGGCTCGTTATTGGTATTCATGAGCCTCAGTCCATGACGAAGCAAACTACCTTTTAATGGTCTTTATTGTCAATTGTACATTTGAATGAAAAATAGATGAGAAAGTTCCCATTTTAAAAAGTCATATATTGTAAATAGCATCAGTGATTATTATATTTACCATGTAAAAGACATTTTTAGCTTCGTTACAAACTATTATATTTTTTTCAAGTTGATTTATTTTAAACATTAATATTGAAGCTGGGAAGATGGCTGAATGACATTTGGCTAAATAATGATATTATTTACTATTATTACTTCAGCTAATAGCGCTACTTGAAGTCACAGTAAATCTAAAATTATCACTTGTAAATTTTGTGCTGCTCTGTTTTCCAGGAGAAAATGGAAATGTGCACACATAAAATGCAGGGACTCTGTCAGTTGAATGTTTACAGCTCCCCAGAGGAAAGCAGACGAGAAACATCCTATCAGTTTCTTATAGTGTCTTTCCTCACACAGAGTATATATTCTCCTGTTGAGTCAGGCATAGAATTAGCTTCTGGTTGCTTTTTGATTGTCTCAGTGGTTGACCATGTTTCTTCCTTATTTGTATATTGATTCAAATCTATGGGCTGGCTGTATTATTCCTGTAGAACCTAGAATATTAGGCCTATTTCAGTGTTATAAATATGTACACACACACACATTTACACATTCACACATCCTACCAGAAAAGTAATGGATCTTAATTTTAGTGTTGACATTGTGTATTAGCTTTGAGATGTAATTCATTATTCCAAAACTTTGTGTGTCAGGGGAGGGGTGTGAAATTGCTTTAAAGAAAGAAGTATTTGGTGTCAAGACCGATCACACACACGCAAACAAACACACACACATACCCATACACATGCATAAATACATATACACAAATATGTACACTCTCATATATACATGCACATGCACAAATACATGTACACACATATACACTCTTATATGCATACACATGCACATGTGAACGCACATGCATAAATATGATGTGCATATTCTGAGAGGTAAGGGTAGAACTTTGAGTATTATCTTCTATTTCTCATCACCAAATTCCTTTTAAATGGTGTCTCTCACTGAACTGGAAGTTTGTCATCTGGGCTTTGATGAGTGTCAGTTATCTCCAGGGATCTGTCACCACCTGTCACTGCCTCCAATATTGGGGTTATATGTAGGCATAAGTTTTTCCAAGCTACTTTAATAGGGTTTAACCTTTTCTCTAGCCTACCACCCATCAGAGATAGTGGAAGAGAAAAGTTATTAGGACAGAGGGGAAGTAGACTTGTTTTAAAATAGTTCTTTGGGGTAAGTCCAATCATCATTGTCAGGCAATCTGCAGTTCAGTCCAGTAGCAAACACCAAATACGAACCAGCATCTACTTGGCAGTCACCACACATGAACCAGCAAAGGCAGTTCAATCCAGAAAAACCAGCAAGGATCACCAATTTGCCCAAGGCCATGGAAGCAGCAAGAAGCCACAGGAGCCTCACAAGAAGTTCTTTGGCAGATTTCTCTCAATGGTGTCACCATAAGTGGAGCTCAGCAACACAATGTAATGCAAACCAATGCATGTGTGTCATTAACTATGAATAGCAAAGCAGAGCAAAACAAACCAGTGCTCAAGCTCCCCTGTCTGTGGGGTGATAGTTATATTCCAGCATCACATGTCTTTTCTCATGTTTGCTATAGTAAAACACCCTTTCACCTGTGTCTGCTTCAGTAAAACATTCTTTCATGTGTCTGCACTAGCAAAACATCCTTTTACCTAAGTATCCCGGCAAAACACTATTTGACCTAACTGACTTTCCAAAGACACCAAAAGTTTTCACTTCACAGACAGGCCTGATATTTTACATGGGGGTTGGGGATTTGAACCTCATGCTTACATAGCAGCCACTCTTATCCATTCAATTACCTCCTTAAGGCTTTGACACAATTGTACATTTTAACATTGATTTGTGTGTCACAAATTGAGTTTGGTGTGTACTGGATTAAGGTCTTTTAGATGGTAGCATATCCTAGATTCATCAAAGTCCATCCTAAAATATGGTATTGGCTGGAGGGGAGGTCTGATACAATGGATTTTATCAACCATATTATTGAATGAGGAATTTCAATGAGCAGGATTTAACACTCAAAGAAATTTTCAAGTCTACCTACATCACATGTTTTTCTTGAACTATGAAAGAACGAATCCTTGAATTGTTATGGTCCTTAGAAGTAAGTGATTTTGGATCTCTTTAGCAGTATGATAGAATATTTTTTTTTGAAAACTCTCCAAGTTAGAAAAAAAAAAAAAAAGCAGGCAAATGAAAGACCAGATTCAACCTGGACAAAATGTCCCTTTAAATTTACTTCTGGTCTCAAACTAAAAAGTAAGTCTTTGAAGGCATTCTTTACCACTTCTCAAAGGATATAAAGGACCAGGGGACAAGTGCAAGTGCAGGCAGCCCAGGTGGTCGTGAAAGTGAGTGTCTTTATTAGTGTTGCTCTGGATCAGGAGACAAAATCGATTGTGACAGGTGAAAGTAGAAAACATGATACTGGAAACCCTTCATCAGTTCATGCAATGTGGAAGGGCTATCTTGTTCTCAGAACACAGTTGCTCAGTTTCCCAAATAAACGAAGGCAAATATTCTATGGTCCTTTCATCCACACTTTAGACTCTTAGTTTTTTCAAATAACAAATATATCTAAATATAAATTCATAATCATAGCTCACCAAATAAACATTGAATTAGTAACATGAGCAATAATGAATAAAAACAGAGTTTAAATGTAATTACTCTCTAAATGGAGCAGCAATACCCTTATTAGATACCATAGAATAACAAATAAATCCCCCGATGTCATGAATCTGTTACTGCTATTGGAGCTGTTGGTCAGAAAGGTCTTATAGACCCACAAACATCACAGGATGCTTTGTCATTGTTTTTTGTTGTCTACCAGAACACCAGGTAAGATGTTACTGTTAAAAGACACCACACACTTGAGTCGTGGAAACAGGAAAAATTAAGCTGGCACTCAGCAGGAATCTTTATGTTAGTGGCTAGCTTTCAGAGGAGTTATGCACAGGAGAAAAGTATTCATCAATTGCATCTTGTTTTGAACATTTCACATTACAATATTGACCTCCTTGGAAGGACATACCCACTGGAGTAAGAGTGACATGAATGCCATAAGAGTAACCAGCCACTTTCTGATTAGATTTACGAAAAGCTCCACAAGACTGAGCTCATACCTGATAACACTGTCAGGGCCAGGAACCTATGGCTAAAGAGGTCATAGGCCTTAGGGGAGAGCCTATTACCATTACTGTGGTAAATGCACACATTATTAAACTGAGTCCTAGTGACATCTCCTATACCCATAGATCAGTGAATTTTTCAACCCTCCCTCATTAGAGGGGCTTCTTTTTCCTGTTGATAATGATTAACATTTAGACCTACAACTGATCAAAGTATAGAGAATAAGCAATGACAGAGTTTTCAGCTCTAAATGAGACATCTATATCATACCCTGAGGTGGTTTGAATGAGAAATGTTCCCCATAGGCACAGGTATTTAAACATTTTGTTCCCAGTTGGTGGTGCTTGTTCAGGGACATTTAGTAGGTCCAGCCTTGCTGGAAGAAGTATATCACTCTGAGTGAGGATTTGAGATTTTATATCTTCACCATACTCTCAGTTCACTTTCTACTTTGTGCTTACAGTTGAATGTGAGCTCTCAGCTTTCTGCTGAATGCCTGCCTAATGTGTCATTCCTCTCTGCCAGGATAGTTTCATATCCATCTGGAAGCCTAAGCCTAAACAAACCCTTCCTTCCATAACTTTCCTTGATCAGAACAACAGAAAAATTACTAACATATGGACCTCATTACAAGACTTAAGGGACATTGTGGAAGAGGAGATGGAAGAGAACTAGAAATGATGGATTATAAGGGAACTGATATACTAGAATATCATTTTTATGACTACTGATATGTCTATAAGTCTCTTCAAAATAAAGTAAAGTAAAAAAGATACTGTCAAAAAGATGAATGAACTGAAACCTTTGTACATTGATGGTAGGAATGTTCTTCTAAAATCTGCACAAAGTACTGTCATACGACTTGGTAATACCACCATTAGATAACTGCCTCCAAACTGAAAGCAAGAATTCAAGCAGATATTAGTATGATGATGCTCATTGAAACACTGTTTATAATAAATAAAAGATGGAAACATTTCAAATGTCCATAAAAAGTGAAATGATAAAATAATATGTTGCATATATCCAGTGGAAAATTATTAAACTCTATAAATAATAAAGTTCTGGTATATGTTACTACATGGATGATCTAAAAACATGCTAAATAAAACAAGACAATAGCAAAAGGAGACACATTGTAAACAGAATAGAAAAATCTACAGAGATAGTATGTAATTTATAGGAACTAGAACAGTGAAGAGACAGTAACTGAGTCATAGTTTTATGAGTCTGCTTAGAACATGAAAAAAGTTTCACAAAGATGTTTATGATGAATGCACAATACCATAAATGTCATTAACAACACTGAATCACATACATGAAAATGTTTTGTGGCTAGATTTGTGCTATATAAATTATCACAGTGAAAACAGATATAACTACAGAAAAAAGTAATTATTATTCAGATAATTCAGTCAGTATTTGAAAGACACACTTCCTTATTACAGATGGGACAGTGGTGAATAACCAGTGAGGCAGAACTCTAAACAGTGAAATTAAAAAGCTTATTTTGGTATATAGTTTAAAAATATAAAACACTGCTCTATCAGAGGCCAACTTTGTACTGAAGGCCACTCCCCTATTGAATCCACACTTAAAACCTGGTGGCAGATATCCAAAGCTTCCTCAGAGTCTGCCCAGCTCCCCCAACATCATCTCCTTGTTTTTTCTTCACATCCTGGCTCAAAAATCCTGCAGAAGCCCCCTGTTCTACCAGAAGCCATACTCAATATCCAAAACTCCAGAGGCCCTGTAATTTCCCCAAAACCTGTAACTCCAGTAACAAAACCAGAAGGGGATGAAGCCAAGAGGTCACACAGGCTGCCAAAACCCCAGTAGCGACACCATACTAGACCGGATAGCTCAAGGATCCCCAGAACCACAGGCCACTCAGGTCAGAAGACCAGATAGAAAAAGAAATGAAAAAGACTATCCCTCCAACAAACATAAACTCAGAAACTGGCTTATAAACCCATAGTTATCCCAAACCCAGATGCCTAGAGGCCAGTGTAAGAACACAATCAACAACATCCAGGGCAAAATGTTATCTCCAGAGCCCAGCTACCTTACTATAGCAGCCCTGAATGTTGCTCAACACAGATGAGACACAAGAAAACAACAGTAAAGCCAACTTTAAAGATAGAGATTAAAGAGGAAACCAATAAGTCCCTTAAAGAAACGCAAGAAAACAAGAAAACCAACAGACAAACAAGTAGACAAACAGATAAAGGGAATGAATAAAACTATTCAAGACATGAAAGTAGAGATAAAATAAATAAAGAAAATGCAAATGGGGGAATTCTGGACATGGAAAATTATGAAGGTGAACATAAAACACACACACACACACACACACGTTACCTACAGAATACAAGAAGACAAAATCTCAAGTGTGAATGACAGAATAAAAGAAATTGATACATCAATATCTAAAATAGTCTTGACACAAAATACCCAGGAAATCTGGGACACCATGAAATGACCAAACCTAAGAAAAATAGGAATAAAAGAAGAATCTGAGCTCAAAAGTACAGAAAGGTGGATACTTAACAAAATAATAGAAGAAAATTTTCTGTTTTTTTTTCAGTTAAACATTGCTGGTTTATTGAACACACACACACACACACACACACACACCAAGACTGATTGATCAAGGCTGCAGACTAGACTCTGGAGCTAACTGGACTTTAAATATTTTTCAGGGTTAGTTTTTTTCTTTTTCTTTTTTTTAAATTGGGTATTTTATTTGTTTACATTTCAAATGTTACCCCCTTTCCCAGTTTCTCCTCCTATCCTATCACTACTTACCCTGCTTCTATGAGGATGCTCCCCTACCTACCAACCCACCCACTCCCACCTCACTATCCTAGCATTCCTCTATACTGAGGCATCAAGCATTCATAGGACCAAGGGTCTCCTCTCTCACTGATGCCAGAGAAAACCCCTTTAGCTCCTTCAGTCATTCCCCTAACTCCTTCATTTGGGGTCCCTGTGCTCAGTTCGATGGTGGTTGGCTGCTAGCATCCACATCTATATTGGTCAGGATCTGGCCGAGCCTCTCAAGAGATAGCTGTATCAGGCTCCTGTCAGGAAGAACTTTTTGGCATCAGCAATAGTATCTGAGTTTGGTGTTTGCATGTGGGATGGATCCCCAGGTAGGGCAGTCTCTGGATGGCCTTTCCTTTAGTTTTTGTTCCACTCTTTGTCTCTGTATTTCCTCTAGACAGGAGCAATTCTGGGTTAAAATTTTGGAGATGGGTGGGTGGTCCCATTCCTCAACCTGGGGGGGGGGGGAAGTGCCTAATATCTGGATGTGGTCTTGACAGGTTCTCCCCTCCCCTTTGTGGGGTATTTCAGCTAACATCATCCCTGTGGGGTCCTGGAAGGCTCTTGCTTTCCTGGCATCTGGGACTTTCTTGTTGCTACCCCCAGTTCCCCATCCCCCATTGCTACACACCTCTGTTCAATTTCCTGATTCTCTCAAATCTCCTCCATCTCCTTCCATACCTGATTCTAATTCTGCCTCCTTTTCCCCCTCCCCTTTCTCTCTTCCTCCCAAATCCTTCCCACCCTCTACTTCCCTTGATTATATTGTTTCTTCTTTCTAAATAGGACTGAAGCACCCACTCTTTAGTTTTTCTTCCTCTTAAGCTTCATGTAGTCCATGGGTTTTATCATGGGTATTCCATGCTTTTTCCGTAATATCCACTTATCAGTGAGCACATTCCAGGTGTGTTCTTTTGTGACTGAGCTACCTCACTCGGGATGATATTTTCTAGATCCATAAATTTGCCTGAGAATTTTGTGGTTGAGAAGAAGGTGTATTCTTTTGTTTTAGGATGAAATTTTCTATAGATATCTGTTAAATCCATTTGGTTAATAACTTCTATTGGTTTCACTGTGTCGCTGTTTGGTTTCTGTTTCCATGATCTGTCCATTGATGAGAGTGGGGTGTTGAAGTCTCCCACTATTATTGTGTAAGGTGCAATTTGTGATTTGATCTTTAGTAAAATTTCTTTTATGAATGTTGGTACCTTTGCATTTGGAGCATAGATGGATGTTCATAATTAAGAGTTCATCTGGGTAGATTTTCCCTTTGATGAATATGAAGTGTCTTTCCTTATCTTTTGGATAACTTTTGGTTAAAAGTTGATTTTATTTGATATTAGAATGGCTACTCTAGCTTTTTTCTTGGAAACATTTGCTTGAAAAATTGTTTTCCAGCCATTTCTAGACAGACACTCTGAGGCAGTGTCTGTCTTTGTCACTGAGGTGTATTTCTTGTATGCAGCAAAATTCTGGGTCCTGTTTACTTATTCAGTCTGTTAGTCTGTGTCTTTGTATTGGGGGAATTGAGACCATTGATGTGAAGAGATATTAAGGAATAGTGACAGGAATAACTTCCTGTTATTTTTTATATTAAAATTTAAGTTTGTGTGGCTATCTTCTTTTGGGTTTGTTGAAAGAAGATTTTTTTCTTACTTTTTTTTGGGTGTAGTCTTCCTCCTCGTGTTGGAGTTTTCCATCTATTATTCTTTGTAGGCCTGGGCTTGTGGACAGATATTGTGCAAATTTGGTTTTATCATGGAATATCTTGGTTTTTCCATCTATGGTAATTGAGAGTTTTTATGGGCCTGCATTTGTGTTCTGTTAGGGTCTGTATGATATCTGCACATGATCTTCTAGCTTTCATAGTCTCTGGTGAGAAGTCTGGTGTAATTCTGATAGGTCTGACTTTTTATGTCACCTGACTTTCTTTCCTTACTGCTTTTAATATTCTATTGTTGTTTTGTGCATTTGGTGTTTTAACTATTATGTGTTAGGAGGAATTTCTTTACTGGTCCAATCTATTTGGAGTTCTGTAGGCTTCTTGTATGTTTACAGGCACCTCTTTCCTTAAGTTAGGGAAGTTTTCTCCTATAATTTTGTTGAAGATATTTACCAGCCCTGTAAGTTGGGAATCTTCTCTCATATATATATAGGTTTGGGCTTCTCGTTGTGTCCTGAATTTTCTGGAAGTTTTGGGTTAGGAGCTTTTTGCATTTTGCATTTTTTTGATTGTTGTGTCAATGTTTTCTATGGTATCTTCTGCACCTGAGATTCTCTCTTCTGTCTCTTATATTCTGTTGGTGATTTATGACTCCTGATCTCTTTCCTAGGTTTTCTATCACCAGGGTTGTCTGCCTTTGTGATTTCTTTATTGTTTCTATTTCCATTTTTAGATCCTGGATGGTTTTGCTCAATTCTTTTACCTGTTTGGTTGTGTTTTCCAGTAATTCTCTAAGAGATTTTTGTGTTAACTCTTTAAGGGCTTCTACCTGTTCACCTGTGTTCTCCTCTATTTTTTTAAGGGAGTTATTTATGTCCTTCTTAAAATCTTCTATCATCATCATGAGATGTGATTTTAAATCAGAGTCTTGCTTTTCCAGTGCGTTGGGGTATCCAGGGCTTGCTGTGTTGGAGAAGTGGATTCTGATGATGCCAAGTAGTATTGGTTTCTGTTGCTTACATTCTTTTACTCACTTCTGGATATCTGGTTATCTATGGTGTTAGCTGGTCTTGCTGTCTCTGGTTGTGCCTTGTCCCTCCTGCAAACCTGTGAGACCAGCTCTCTCTGGGAGGAATTTGGGTATGGAGAGCTATGGCATAGGTGCAACTCTGGGATGCAGACTGAAACTTGAAGAATCCTTTTCTGGTTGTTCCTTGGTTCCTGTTTCCTAATGGCTCTGGGTGGGTCCCTCTTGGGCCAAGAATTTGAGCAGAAGTGGTGGTTTCTCCTTTGCTCTCAGGTGTGTCAGCACTTCTGGGAGACCTGCTCTCTCTCAGCAAAATTTGGGTATGGAGGGCTGTGGCACAGGATCAGCTCCACGCATAGAGGAAAACTGGAAGGATTCTCCAGGGCCAGTTTATATAGGCAAAAATCACAATGAGCTCATATGTAGGTTCAGGAAACACTGCCTGGGGTCAGCTCTTACTCAGGCTATTCTGGCTAGCTAGACAGAAAAGTGCTATCTGACCTTTATTTTGACTGGACCTATTGGAACTATGTTTGTGGAAATTCTTAAGATTAATAAACCTCAGAACATAACTAGTATGTGGTCAGCTTGACCCTGCTCTGAGTCAAGATATTTTTCTGTATTAGTCAAGAAAATCTTAACTTTAAGAAGGCAATTCCTATAAAGGTAGAAGACATCTATAGAATACCAAATTGATTGGACCAGAAAAGAAAGTGCCTTTCACCATAATAATGAAAATGCTAAGAATACAAAACAAAGAAAGAATATGAAAAACTTCAAGGGAAAATGGACAAGTAACATATTAAGGCGAACCAGTTACAATTATACCTGACTTCTCCATGAAACCTCTAGAAACCAGAAGGGGATAAACAAATGTCTTGCAGAATATAAGTGACCAACAAATATCCAATAGAAACACTCATACTTATGTATAAGAAGAATGCACAGTTAAGGTAATTGAGAAAAAAACGAGGATCAATTTGGTTTTTTAAAATGTTGGTGATGAAATAAATTATTGAATATTCACACAGTGACTATTGAAGGGTAATGCACAGGAGTAAATGGTGATAATACACAGTAATACAGGTGAATTTTCCTACTCAGAATAGATGAATTCATCCACAAATTTCAAAACACAAATTATTCCATGATTCTAAGCAGAATGGTCCATCACTGTTTTAGTTGGTGTACCAGTTTAAATAATAATAGACCCACAGGTTCATATATTGGAATGCTTGGTCCCCAGTTGGTAGGACTTGTTTGGCAAGGATTAGGAGGTATGGACTTGATGAAGAGGACATGTCACTGGGGCTGGGCTTTGGTGGTTCTGAAGCCCAGGCATTCCCAGTGTGGTCTCTCTGCTTCACACTTATGCTGTCATAGCAATAAAAACGTGATTAAGAATTAGAGTATTCATATGTATCAAAAGATGGCCTAGTCGGCCATCACTGCAAAGAGAGGCCCACTGGACTTGCAAACTTTATATGCCCCAGTACAGGGGAATGCCAGGGCCAAAAAGGGGGAGTGGGTAGGGGAGTGGGGGTGGGTGGGTATGGGGGACTTTTGGTATAGCATTGGATATGTAAATGAGCTAAATACCTAATAAAAAATGGAAAAAAAAAAGAATTAGAGTATTATGGTTATAGTTTCTACAGTGATTTCACATAATTGTTTATGTCTATCAACATCATATGATGTGAGGTAATATGTAATTGAACATGTTATAAATTTTGCTTGAATTATGTTAATCATTTTGCTTAAGAAATATTTAAAATTTATTAAACTTACAACTTTGTAGCCTTAGTTACTTTTCTACTTATGCTGTGATAAAGCAATATAACAAGGATACTTGTAGATTTATTTGTATGTTAAACTTCCAGAGGGGTAGGAGTTCATCACCCCCATGGTTAGGAGCATAACAGCAAGTAGGCAGGCACAATTTTGAGTAGCAACTGAGAGCTCACATCTCTACCTAGGAACAAGAAGGAGAGAGGTCACTGGGAATGGTGGGGGAGCTTTTGATGCCTTAAGCCCTTTTTCTGTCTCCTCTAACAAGGCCATCTCTAATCCTTCCCAAACATCCAACAACTGGGGACCAAGTATTCAAATGCCTGACCTATGGGAGACATATTATTACTATATGAACCACTATAATAGCTTTGTGAGGGACTTATACCATGTGAAGATTAAAGGAATTTAAGATATTACTTTCTATGCATAATATTATTTTCAGAGATTATTTCTGTGGCTATAGAGATAAAAATATCCATTAAATGAAAAGAGACAGGAAATTTGAAGTTTTTAAATATGTCTTATTCATTTGTAAATGGCTATGATAGGATGATATAGTCAGAAATAATTACATATATTCTCAATTATACTACTCACACTTTAATACAGATTTGAATACAAATAACAAACACATATGTCTATTGATTGGGCAAGTATAAAACTTTCATTTGTGTACAATAAAGAAACAACTGGGAAGCCTACAAGACTCAATGGGAAAAAAATCAATCAAACTTTGTAAGATGCATATGTAGAAATTCAGCGTACAATAAATTTTAAAATAGGGTAGTTGCTAGTTAGAACATATCAATAAAACAACAGCAAAGCACAGTTGGAACAGAAAGCAACACACAAAGAATCAGTCCAACAAGTGGTCTGAAAGACCATTAAAAATAACTTCTTGAAGGATTTGAATCAACCTAAATAAATGCAGAGGCAAAGCATGGCCCCGAAAGAGAATATTTAACATTGCAATGTACTATTTCTCTCTGTCACATCTGCTCTTGACCAGCAAGAATGACACAACCACCAGTTCTTCTAACAGCAGTTTATTCATCAAGCTTCAGTCTTCATCTCTCTCACTTCATCTTTTTCTCCCGCAAACCCCGGGCCTCTCACTTTTATATACTCTCAGCCCCCCATCCACTCACGGCAGGCCATGTCACCTCACCAGGCACGCAGCTTCAGCCAATCAGGGTGGCAGGGGCGCGTCTCCACCAAATATGGACTTGTTTACGCTGCCAGCATCATGGTGCACCTGTGCAGCTCTCACAATGGTCATGGCTTATTTTCAGGTGTATGAGGAAGTCAGGTGCAAGTCATAAGACTTAGCTGCAGTCCCGGGCGCCATCTTGGGACTGCTGCCACACCTGCTCCTCATATCTTCCCCTTTTTTCTTTTTTGGCAGAGAGAATGTCTGTCTTAGATTGCCCCCTGTAGCAATGTCCCTTACTCATCCTTGGGAGACAAACAGCATTGGTTTGATCCCTGTCTTAGGTTGGTGACACGCCCAGGGAGTCTTATCTGTCATTGACTACTTCTCTATCATGCCAAGCCACACTTGAGGAGATTGTCCTGTCTGCATGCGGCAGGTGTACCAGAAGGCCAGGACGCTGATTAATCTATGGCCTGATTTTGATTGCTGCAAGCAAGCCTCATGGGTGAAGGTAGAGGTCTGATCCCCAGTGTGCAAGCATAGGGGCCCTACACAAAACCATCCCTTGTACTCATCACTCAGAGAGGTCTTGGCCAGCTCCCATGTCGTTTTTCCTGGGGGAAGGGAACTAGGAAACTGAACCTTCATGCAATCAGACATGCCTTCCACAGGATGTCAACAGCAAGCTATCCTCTGTGCAGTGCTTAGCCTTGCAACCCACGGCATAATGCAGCATTATTTCTTTAGAGCGGCAAGCCAAATCTGAGGAGATTGTTCCACCTCCACTGCGGCAAAGGCCTGTGCCACCATGGCGGAAGTGCGGGCCTGCACACGCTGCACCCAACACATACACCAAACACACAACACACACACTATTACAAGTATGCATCCCAGGGCTCCCATTCCCACCCATCAGCCCTGAAGCAAGAGATAGATAGCCAGAAAGCCATGATTTAAAGGAGGCTTATCAAACCAAGTTGCAGACTGATTATAAAGCTGAACACAATCACTACTTTCCATAATCTGATTAACTATATATAAAAAAACAAACAAACAAACAAACAAAAATACCCTTTAACTTAATACTAACATTGCCTTCTATAGGGGCTATCTCTTTAAGGGGTATTCAGGGATCTAGCAAAAAAAGTTGAGCATCATGTTGAATTGGCATCGGCTTTGGGAACACTGAAAGGATTCCCCATCTCGGCTCCATCATTTGTGCTTGTGGGATTATCCACCACATCCACAGGGGCAATTGGATCAGGAGCCTCATTCTTGCAGCATCTCACAAACCTCTCTGGCACCCAAAGAGGTTTTGTCTGGTCCTGTGGAAACACACAAACAGACCCTCTCACCCACATCAACACCAGATCCGGTCCTTTCCATATGCCTGTCAGCACATCTTTCCACCTGGCATATCCTTGAAGGCCAGGCACTCTTTGAACATGTCTATCTGCTGCTGCGCAGCCATCTTTATTCAAATTTTAAAAATTTAAAGTATAAAGAACTAAATAAAGTCTCATCTTAGGGGTGTGGCTATGGCCTATTCCTCCTTTTTGTTTTTGTAACATCTGTTTGATGGTTCTATGGGTTCTTTCAATAATCCCCTGCCCTTGAGGATTATAGGGAATGCCATGCTTCATTTGGACTTCCATTTGTTGACAAAAGGACATAAAGGTCTTTGTAGTATAGGCAGGTCCATTATCTGTTTTAAGCTGTTGGGGTTTACCCCAGGCAATCCAGGCATCGAGACAATGCTGGATAACATGAATTGCTTTTTCCCCCAACATAGGGGTGGCATGTATGATACCTGAGCAGGTATCTACTGAGACATGAACATATTTAAGCTTTCAAAATTTAGGAACACGAGTAACATCCATTTGCCATACCTGAAGGGGCAATAAGCCTCGAGGATTCAGTCCAAAAGGAGGAGGATGTTGGAACATGGCACAATGCCCACAGGAGACAACTATGTCTCTTGCTTCAGCCCTAGAGATAAGGAACCTTTTCTGCAAGGTACTAGCATTAACATGAAACTTATCATGAAAGGCTTTGGCCAATTCTAAGGTGGTAGATAAAAACACAAGTTGCATGTGCATGCAGGTGAAAGAAAATAAAACTTGAGATCTGTGATTCATGTAATTTATGTCAAATAGCCCAAAGAGTTGTTTGTGAGCTTTGAAACCTCGGGCTGAGAACATAGCAGAAAAGGCCAGAACATGCCCGGGCAGGCCCGTCATTGAGACATTCCTGAGGCTGCTTAGCCATAAAGATAAAGAGAATGACATGCCAGACTGGCCCTGCGCCTCCCTATCTCCTGCCCTTCTGACAGTCTGCTAATATTTAAATGGACCAATCATGTGAAACCGCACCAATTCCTCCCCCAGCCCCATCCCTTTTCTATAAAAACCCCTAGCTTCCAAGCCTCATGGTTGAAACCACTGTCTCCTGTGTGAGATACATTTCGACCTGGAGCTCTGCCATTAAACTACCTCATGTTTTTACATCAAGATGGTCTGTTTGTTCATGAATCTTGGGTGCACACAGAATCAGGAATTGAGTGGGGGTTTCCCCACTAGGTTCTTTCACAGGCATCTACAACATCATTCCCTCTACTCAAAGGTCCTGGGAGCCCTGTGTGGGCGCGAATATGATTAACATGCACTGGAGCAGAGTGCTGCCAAATGAGCTGCTGCAATGTAGCAGCCAATTCAAATATGGGACTATGTGGTTGAATTTGTCCCACAACTTCTAATCCTTTAACCAGATTAACCACATATTGAGAATCAAAAATTAAATTGAAGGAAAAAGGACAATTTTTAAATACTTCTAACACAATTTGTAACTCCACCAGTTGGGGTATTCCAGGTTGATATTGCCTAAGAACCGGTTGTTGAGATTCAATAAGATAGGCTCCACATCCAGTTTTGGACCCATCTGTAAACACATTCACCACTCCTGAAATGGGCCTTTCCTGCACTATCTTAGGAAACACAACAGCAGGAGCTTTATAAAAGGTAACCAATGGATGTTTAGGATAATGATTATCTATTATGCCATTAAAGCTGCAAAACAGAATGGCCCACTCATCCACTGTGGCTACCAAAACCTTTTGCTGATGACTATCATAGGGAATAATCAACATGCCTGGTTGACATCCAAAATGCTGCAAACATTGTTGAATTTCCATCAATGCCAAATTTGCTACTGTAGTAGGATAATGTTCCACAGTCTTACCCATGGATATTCTTGGATGAATCCAGAGCAAAGGTCCTTACTGCCAAACTAAGCCAGTGGGCTGCATTTCTGTTTGCAGTATCAAAAGATTGATGACCACTCCCTCCTTACATCTCATTAATTGTGCTTTACTCAGCTCCTTTTCTACAATAGACAAGGCTTGTCTAGCCTTAGGGGTCAGACTCCCCACTGAATTTAAATCTGGATCTCCTTCCAATATCTTAAACAAGGGCTTTAATACAACATTAGGTGTCCTTAAATATGGTCTAATCCAATTGATATCTCCCAATAACTTCTGAAAATCATTAAGGGTATGTAAAAATATCTAATCTTAACTGAACCTTTTGTGGCTGCACCCCAGTAAGAGAAATCCTGGCACCCAAATAGGAAACTACTTGATCTTGTTGAACCTTTTCAGGTGCTATATACAGCTTCCACCTTTGTAACTCTTTCACCAAGGCAATATAGGCTGAATGAATATATTCTTCTGTCTTTGCTGTCAAGAGGATATCATCCATATAATATGCACAACGCAATTTGGGAAAGGCTTTTCTAATTGGCTCTATGGCTTGACTAACATATAACTGGCACATGGTGGGACTATTAGCCATGTTTTGGGGCAACACAATCCACTCATATCTTCCATCAGACTCCTCATGGTTACATGATGGAAGAGTAAAGCCAAAATACTCACTATCCTGGGCACAAAGTGAATAGAAAAGAAACAATCTTTAATATCTATCACTATAAGGGGTCAATCCTGGGGCAAAGCAAACAACAATGGCAAGCCTCTTTGTATGGATCCCATAACCTGCATCTGTGCATTGATGGCTTGAAGATCATGCAGCAATCTCCATTTGCCTGACTTCTTTTTTATTTCAAAAATAGGTGTGTTCCATGGTGAAACAGAGGGACGAATATGGCCTAATTGAAGTTGCTCCTCAACCAAACTTTTGACTGCCTGTAATTTTTCCTTAGACAAGGGCCACTGAGGTACCCACACTGGGTCCCTCTTATTCCAGGTTATGGGAATGCCCTCCTCAGTGGCCCCTAGGAAAAACCCAGGCCTTCAGTATTCATTTTCTTCTTTTGTATCATGGGGGACTTTCTTGCTTGCAAATATTTCCCTAACCCATAGGAAGGGTGCCACCCCATATCCTGCATCAGATGTCGAGAAGTAGATGAAGATTCATTGGTAAGTCTCAAGTCTAAATCTTTTAATAGATCTCTTCCCCATAAAGACATGGGGAGCTCCAGCATGTAAGGCTAAATTTCCGCTGAATGGCCCTCAGCATCTTTCCATTTCAGAATTCTGTGTACTCATATCTGGAGCTTTTGCATACCCTAGGCCTTGCAGCATCTGATTAGAACTTTGCACTGGCCATCCCTGGGGACAATCCTTCTGTGTTATGATGCTGTGATCAGTTCCAGTATCTAGGAGCCCTAGGATGGCCTTGCCATCCACCTTCAACTCCAGAACTGGATGCTGGTCCATCTGGAGAGAGAGACATGTCAGGTCTACACCTGAGGCACCAAACCCTCCTTTTCCTCTTTGTTTACCAGCGAAGGGTAAGCACCCATGAAGGCTAGGTAAAATGACAATTTGAGCTACTAGATCCCCAGGGGAGATGGACACAATACCTCATGGTGATGAGATCATAACCTTAACTACCCTTGATAATCAGGGTCAATAACTCCTGGATGGACGATGAGCTTGCATAAAGCAGATGAGGAGCAGCCAAATAACAGTCCTACCGTGTCCTTTTGTAGAGGACCTTTAAAATCTGTCTCAATCACCTGTGTGCCCATCTGGGGAGTCAATACGAGTCTGGTGGTAGAGTGGAGGTCCAATCCTGCTGAACCTTCAGTGGCTCTCTGCAGATGCAGGGATGTCTCAATGTTGGCCAGGTCTCCTCCTCCCCCTGGGAGTTGTCCTGCCCCATATATTTGTGGGCCCTGGAAGCAAGGGCCCCACTGTCCATTTTTGACCATGCACCTCCATATCCAGAAGTAAGAGGCTGGCCATGGATGTCTCTGACTGATCTGCATTCACTAGCCCAGTGATTCCTTTTCCTACACTTTGGACACAACCCAGGGGGCAAGTTCTGCTTCCCCTGGAGTCACTTCCTTTTTCAGGGCAATTCCTCTTCAAGTGTCCATGCTTGCCACACCTAAAGCAAGCTCAGGGAGGCACATCCCTCTTCCTCTTTTGCAACTGCATGACAGCTGCGGCAAGACCAGCATTGGTCAATGGCCCACCAAGCTCTCAGCAAACCTTCATCCTTGCCTCGATATCCTTGCCTTTAAAAGGCATAATGGCAGCCTTATACTCTCGGGTACATTGTTCATAAACCAACTGCCTTATCAGGGGCATAGCAGTATCAGTGTCACCAAAGACTCTTCCTGCTGCCTCAACCATCCTGGCTACAAAGTCTGAGAATGGCTCAGTGGGACCTTGCACAATCTTAGTCAAGTTTCCACTAACTTCCCCTCTGTTGAGCAATGATTTCCATGCCCTTATGGCAATCTGACTCACCTGCTTAAACACCTGCACTGGATATCCTGTCTGTTGTTGTGCAAAGCGACCTTGGCCAAGCAGCATATCCCTATCCCATGCTGGATTTCCTGCAACAGCACTAGCTGCTGCCTGTTCATTTGCAAATTCAATACGAAAGGCTTTCCAATCTAAATACTGTCCAGGTGAAAGGCATGCCTTCACCAAGCCTGCCCAATCGGAAGGCGTCATGCAGTGTCTATTCAAGGCCTCTATTTGAGCCACAGTATAGGAGGCAGTTAGGCCATATGTCTGCATGGACTCAGCCAAATTCCTGATTACTTTGAAATCTAGAGGCTCATGATATCTCTGCCCTGCTTGGTCGGTGAAAATAGAACATCCCAGCAAGGAGACTCTAATCTCTCTCCAAACCTCTGGACGGAAGGTCCACCCATAGGCGGCTGCCAAGGAGGCATAGGGAGGGAGCGCGGAAGCTAATTTGCCTTCCTCCTCCACCTCAGCTCTTTTGTTTTGTCCTTTCTGTCCACCTGATGACACTATGTCTCCTTTCTCATTCTTACTTCCCTCTTCCTTCGACTTCTCCCCTTTTTGTTTAGTCAAGTCAGGGTACAATTTGTTTTTTTCCACTCTCTTTGCTAATCGCTCTAATTCCTCTTCTGTTTCACTTTCTGAACTGCTCGACGATGTCTTGTCCTTCTCAGATTGTAAAGACCTCTCCTCTTTTTATTGCTCCAGAATTTGCTGGCTAGCTTCTAGCGCCCTGCAACAGCGTTCATCATCCAAACAGCTCTTTACTATCCTCCACACTGCCTTCATGCCTTCCTTCAAGATCCCCTGCTCCCAGGCAACATCTAAGTCCCTACCTAGCTTCTCCCAGCAAGCAACTGTGAGGTTGCCTGAGATGGTGAATCAAGACCCAATGGTATCACACTCATCAAGAAACTTTTCTATGGTTTTTCTTTGAATTTTTAAACCTTTAGACTTAAGGAGCTCCTGAAGAGCTGAAGAAATCTGACGCGATGAGGACGCTCCCATGGTTTCACTTTTACTTTGTGCCTGCTTCCTGGCAACTTTATATTCACCTCTATTTTATCCGAGGTCCTTCCCAAACTCCTGGGGTCGTAAGTTTCACTTACTGTGAACTTACCCTGCCGGCAAACACTGACTGCTGAAAGTTCTGAACTCGTTGATGGGGGAGTCGGGTCTCCATACAGGCCACCATTTGTCATGTCCACTCTCGACCAGCAAGAACGACACAACCACCAGTTCTTGTAACAGCAGTTTACTCATCAAGCTTCAGTCTTCATCTCTCTCACTTCATCTTTTTCTCCCCCGTACTCTGGGCCTCTCATTCTTATATACTCTCAGCCCCCATCCACTCACAGCAGGCCACATCACCTCACCAGGCACGCAGCTTCAGCCAATCAGGGCGGCAGGGGCGCGTTTCCACCAAATATGGACTTGTTTACACTGCCAGCATCATGGTGCACCTGTGCAGCTCTCACGATGGTCGTGGCTTATTTTCAGGTGTATGAGGAAGTCAGGTGCAAGTCATAAGACTTAGCTGCAGTCCCGGGTGCCATCTTGGAACTGCTGCCACACCCACTCCTCACATCTCTCCAAGTTCATCTATAAATTTAATGTCATATCATATAAATTCTTTAAGAAATGATTTATGGAATGTGGCAGGTTTGGTTTACAGTTAATGTTGAAGAGAAAAAGTATGAAAAATAGAGAAGTTTGTGAAAAGCATAAAAAAGTAGAGTCGTTTGATCCCACTTAAAATAGCCAGGGTTTTGCTGTAGTAACCAAAGCCACATAAGTAATCATTCAGGGACACACAGCTTGGTTGGCCAGGAAGAGGGTGGGGCATATGAGAGACTGCATTACCAGATCTGATACATAGGGAAGTTTATGTAGGAAAAATAACACTGTATGCTTCTTTGGATGAATTCAATGAGGAAAAGAAATTCTGTTCTTAAACAGTCACAAGAACATCAAGAGACAACATACATGAACACATACATGCACACACAGAGACAGACACACAATTATACTGAGAAAGTAAGGAGAATGTTCACTTATAATTCAGGGATTTAAAATGTTTTCTAAGAAAAATGCCTAAATTCAAAAGTCAGAAAGAAAGAAGTTGTTATATTTATTTTACATATAAACGAAAGACCCTTAAATCAAAAGAGACATCACAGTTATAAGAAAAGTGACAATACCTGTCTGAAGAGGGACCTGCCCGGAACCTTCAGGACACAGGAACAGAGAGGGAGCCTGGGACAGAATCCATCCAGTTTCCATCTGCACCCAGAGCTAACCCGGTGCCAAGCTCTCCTTACCCAAATCCCACCTGGTGAGAGCTGGTTTCCCAGGAGTCCTGATACACCTGAGAACACAGGTAAAACCACCACTTCTGCCCCAAGGAACCCGCCCAGAGCCCTCAGACACAGGGACCTGTTAGCAACCAGGGTCAAGGTCCTTCTGGATTCCATCTGCATCCAGAGCTGACCCTAAACCAGGCTCTCCACACCCAAATCCCTCTGAGAGTGAGCTGGTCTCTGAGGAGGAGGAGTGCTGACACACCCAAGAGAACAAGTGAGACTATCACTTCTCAAATTCCTGGCCAAAGAGGGACCCACCCAGAGTCCTCAGGACACAGGAACCAAGGAACAACCAGGACAGGATCCTTTCAGTTTCTGTCTGCACCCCTGTACTGACCCTGTGCCATAGCTCTCCATACCCAAATTCTGTTTGGAGAGAGCAGGTCTCCCAGCAGTGCTGAGACACAGGCTTAAAGGAGGAACAAGCCACGTCAGAGAGATCAAGATCAGTTAACACCATAGAAACTAGACATGGGGAGGTGAGTACCAGAACATAAGCAACAGAAACTAAGGCTACTTGGCATCATCAGAATCCACTTCTCCAACACAGCAAGCCCTGGATACCCCAACACACTTGAAAAGCAAGACTATGATTTAAAATCACATCTCATGATGATGATAGAGGATTTTAAGGAGGACATAAATAACTCCCTTAAAGAAATAGAGGAGAACACAGGTGAACAGGTAGAAGCCCTTAAAGAGTTAACACAAAAATCTCTTAGAGAATTACTGGAAAACACAACCAAACAGGTAAAAGAATTGAGCAAAACCATCCAGGATCTAAAAATGGAAATAGAAACAATAAAGAAATCACAAAGGCAGACAACCCTGGTGATAGAAAACCTAGGAAAGAGATCAGGAGTCATAGATGCAAGCATCACCAACAGAATACAAGAGACAGAAGAGAGAATCTCAGGTGCAGAAGATATCATAGAAAACATTGACACAACAGTCAAAGAAAATGCAAAATGCAAAAAGCTCCTAACCCAAAACATCTAGGAAATTCTGGACCAAATGAGAAGCCTAAACCTAAGGATGATAGATATAGAAGATAGAGAAGATTCCCAACTTAAAGGGCTGGTAAATATCTTCAACAAAATTGTAGGAGAAAACTTCCCTAACTTAAGGAAAGAGATGCCCATAAACATATAAGAAGCCTACAGAACTCCAAATAGATTGGACCAGTAAATAAATTCCCCCAATAACATAATAGTTAAAACACCAAATGCACAACTCAACAAAAGAATATTAAAAACAGTCAGGGAAAAAGGTCAGGTGACATATAAAGTCAGACCTACCAGAATTACACCAAACTTCTCACCAGAGACTATGAAAGCTAGAAGATTGTGGGCAGATGTCATGCAGACCCTAACAGAACACAAATGCCAGCCCAGGTTACTATACCCAGCAAAACTCTCAATTACTATAGGTGGAAAAACCAAGATATTCCATGACAAAAACAAATTTACACATTATCTCTCCACAAGTCCAGGCCTACAGAGGATAATAGATAGAAAACTCCAACACAAGGAGGACAAGTACACCCAAGAAAAAGCAAGAAAGTAATCTTTAAAGAAACCCAAAAGAAGATAGCCACACAAACATAATTCTGCCTCAAAAAACAAAAATAACAGGAAACAACAATCACTATTCTTTACTATCTCTTAACATCAGCAGACTCAATTCTCCAATAAAAAGGCATAGACTAACAGATTGGAAACAAAAACAGGACCCAGCATTTTCCTACATACAAAATGGCAAACAACAGATTGGGAAAAGATCTTTACCAATCCTACATTCTATAGAGGACTAATATCCAGTATATATAAAGAACTAAAAAAGCTAGATTCCAGAGAACAAAATAACACTATCAAAAATGGGGAACAGAGCTAAACAGAGAATTCTCAACTGATGAAACTCAAATAGCCTAGAAGCACCTAAAGAAATGTTCAACATCCTTAGTCATCAGGAAAATACAGATTAAAATGTCCCTGAGATTATACCTCCAAGAAGCCAGAATGGCTAAGATGAAAACTTCAGGTTACAGGAGATTCTGGTGATGATATAAAGAAAGAGGAACACTCCTTCATTGTTGTTGGGATTGCAGGCAGGTACAACCACTCTGGAAATCAGTCTGGCAGTTCCTCAGAAATGAAACATAGAACTACCTGAGAACATAGCTATACCATTCCTGAGCATATACCCAGAAGATGCTTCAACATGTAATAAGGCTATATCTTGCGCGCGCCCAACTGGCCAGGAAGAACGACGCTGCAACAGGATCCTTCTGCACACGTTTATTCAGTCCTGTTTCTTCTTGTTTATATCTCCCTTGTTTATATCTCCCTTGTTTATATCTCCCCTGAACCCTGGGCCTCTCACTCTTTTATACTCTCAGTTCCCATCCATGCACAGCAGGCCACGCCACCTCACCAGGTACACAGCTTCAGCTAATCAGGGCAGCAGGGGCATATCTCCATCAAAATGGATTCACCAGTATCCTGGTACACCTGCGCAGCTCTCAAGATGTTTGTGGCTTATATGAGGAAGTCAGGTGCAAGTCATATGACTTAGCTGCAGTCCCTGGCGCCTTTGGGACTGCCGCCACACCCGCTCCTCACATCTCCCCCTTTTTTTCTTTTTTTGGCAGAGAGAATGTCTGTAGATAGCCCCCCGCCCCCCCGCAGCCATGCCCCTTACTCGTCCTTGGGAGACAAACAGCATTGGTTTGATCCCTGTCTTAGGTTGGTGACATGCCCAGGGAGTCTTATCACTGACTACTTCTCTATCATGCCAAGCCACACCTGGGGAGATTGTGTTTTGCTTGTGGCAGGTGCATCAAAGGGCCAGGATGTTGATTAATCTATGGCCAGCTCTTAATTGCTGCAAGCAAGCCTCATGGGTGAAGGTAGAGGTCTGATCCCCAGTGTGCAAGCATAGGGCCCTACACAAAACCATCCCTTGGGCTCATCACCCAGAGAGGTCTTGGCCAGCTCCCGTGTCATTTTTCCTGGGAGAAGGGAACTAGGACACTGAACCTTCATGCAATCAGACATGCCTTCCACAGGATGCCAACAGCAAGCTATCCTCTGTGCAGTGCTTAGCCTCGTACCCCACGGCATAACGCAGCATAATTTCTTTTAGAGTGGCAAACTGAATCTGAGGAGATTGTCCCGCCTCCACTGCAGCAAAAGCCTACGCTACCATGGCAAAAGTGCGGGCCTGCACATGCTGCACCTAACACATGTGCCAAACACACAACACACACACACTATAACAAGCATACATCCCAGGGCTCTCATCCCCACTCATCTTCCCTGAAGCAAGGGATAGATAGCCAGAGGGGCTATCTCTTTAAGGGGAATTCAGGGATCAAAAAGGCATGGGAAAATTTGAACGTCATGTCGAGCTGGTATCGGCTTCTGGAACACCGAAAGGATCTCCCATCTCGGCTCCATCGTTTGTGCTTGTGGGACCATCCACCACATCCACAGGGGCAACTGGATCAGGAGCCTCATTCTTGCAGCGTCTCACCAATCTCTCCGGCACCCAAAGAGGTTCTGTCTGGTCCTGTGGAAACACACAAACAGACCCTCTCGCCCACATCAACACCAGATCTGGTCGATCCCCAGGGGAGATGGACACAATACCTGGTGGTAATGAGACCATAACCTCAATCACCTGTGTGTCCATCTGGGAAGTCAATACGAGAGTCATGTTTTCACTAGCTTCCCCTCTGTTGGGCAATGATTTCCATGCCCTTATGGCAATCTGATTCACCTGTTCAAACACCTGCAGTGGATATCCTGTTTGTTGTTGTGCAAATCGACCTTGACCAAGCAGCACATCCCGATCCCATGCTGGATTTCCTGCAGCAGAGTTAGCCACTGCCTGTTCATTTGCAAATTCAATAAGGAAGGCGTTCTGATCTAAATACTGCCCAGGTGAAAGGCATGCCTTTACCAAGCCTGCCCAATTTGACTGTGTCATACAGTGTCTATTCAAGGCCTCTACTTGAGCCACAGTATAGGAGGCAGTTAAGCTGTACGTCTGCACGGACTCAGCAAAATTCCTGATTACTTTGAAATCTAGAGGCTCATTGTTGGGAGCCGCCCCCACATTCGCCGTCACAAGATGGCGCTGACATCCTGTGTTCTAAGTGGTAAACAAATAATCTGCGCATGTGCCAAGGGTATTTTACGACTACTTGTACTCTGCCTTTCCCGTGAACGTCAGCTCGGCCATGGGCTGCAGCCAATCAGGGAGTGATGCGTCCTAGGCGAAATATAACTCTCCTAAATAGGAAAGGGGTTTCGGTTTCGATATAGGGGGCTTTCGCTTTTGGGGCTGGGGGTTTGCGCTCCTAGCTCCTGAAGATGTAAGCAATAAAGTTTTGCCGCAGAAGATTCTGGTCTGTTGTGTTCTTCCTGGCCGGGCGTGAGAACGCTATTAAGAATTGGTGCTGAAACCCGGGACGAGAAAAAATCCGGGACGAAAAAATACAAGAAAACTCGGGACCGGCGCAAGGAAGATCCCTCATTCCAGAACCAGAACTGCGGGTCGCGGTAATAAAGGTTCCCGTAAAGCAGACTGTTGAGAAGGATTCAACTGCATGAATTCAGAACTTTTCAGCTGGGGAACGAGAGTACCAGTGAGTACAGCTTTATGAGGTAAGTCTGGTCTTGAACTTTCTAAGGAAATTCAAGACAGTCTATCAGAAGTAAAGTGGAAAATGTTTGGCCTTGAATTTTTTCTAGTGTTAGGAGCCCTTTTGTTCCTTTTCACATGTTATCAGGTGATTAAGATAGGGCTGAAAATTCTGGATGAAATTCAGGGCAATCTATCAGAAGTAAAGCGGGGAGAGAGAGTAGGAGCAAAGAGAAAATATGGTACACAAAATAAGTATACAGGCCTTTCCACGGGTCTTGAACCCGAGGAAAAGTTTAGGTCAGGTAAGAATACCTGGGGAGAGATTAGAAGGAAGGAAAAGAAAAAAGAAAAGAAAAAAGATCGATTAGCGGAGGTCTCTAGGAGATACTCGTCACTAGATGAGCTCAGGAAGCCAGCTCTTAGTAGCTCTGAAGCAGATGAAGAATTCTCCTCTGAGGAAACAGACTGGGAGGAAGAAGCAGCCCATTACCAGCCAGCTAATTGGTCAAGAAAAAAGCCAAAAGCGGCTGGCGAAAGCCAGCGTACTGTTCAACCTCCGGGCAGTCGGTTTCAAGGTCCGCCCTATGCAGAGCCCCCGCCCTGCGTAGTGCGTCAGCAATGCGCAGAGAGACAATGCGCAGAGAGGCAGTGCGCAGAGAGGCAGTGCGCAGAGAGGCAGTGCGCAGAGAGGCAGTGCGCAGAGAGGCAGTGCGCAGACTCATTCATTCCCAGAGAGGAACAAAGGAAAATACAACAGGCATTTCCAGTCTTTGAAGGAGCCGAGGGTGGGCGTGTCCACGCTCCGGTAGAATACGTGCAGATTAAAGAACTCGCCGAGTCGGTCCGTAAATACGGAACCAATGCTAATTTTACCTTGGTGCAGTTAGACAGGCTCGCCGGCATGGCACTAACTCCTGCTGACTGGCAAACGATTGTAAAAGCCGCTCTCCCTAGTATGAGCAAATATATGGAATGGAGAGCGCTTTGGCACGAGGCTGCACAAGCGCAGGCCCGAGCAAACGCAGCTGCTTTGACTCCAGAGCAGAGAGATTGGACTTTTGACTTGTTAACGGGTCAGGGAGCTTATTCTGCTGATCAGACAAACTACCATTGGGGAGCTTATGCCCAAATTTCCTCCACGGCTATTAGGGCCTGGAAGGCGCTCTCCCGAGCAGGTGAAGCCACTGGGCAGTTAACAAAGATAATCCAGGGACCTCAGGAGTCCTTCTCAGATTTTGTGGCCAGAATGACAGAGGCAGCAGAGCGTATTTTTGGAGAGTCAGAGCAAGCTGCGCCTCTGGTAGAACAGCTCATCTATGAGCAAGCCACAAAGGAGTGCCGAGCGGCCATAGCCCCAAGAAAGAACAAAGGCTTACAAGACTGGCTCAGGGTTTGTCGAGAGCTTGGGGGACCTCTCAACAATGCAGGTTTAGCGGCTGCCATCCTTCAATCCCAAAACCGCTCCATGGGCAGAAATAATCAGAGGACATGTTTTAACTGCGGAAAGCCTGGGCATTTTAAGAAAGATTGCAGAGCTCCAGATAAACAGGGAGGGACTCTCACTCTTTGCTCTAAGTGTGGCAAGGGTTATCATAGAGCCGACCAGTGTCGCTCTGTGAGGGATATAAAGGGCAGAATCCTTCCCCCACCTGATAGTCAATCAGCTTATGTGCCAAAAAACGGGTCATCGGGCCCTCGGTCCCAGGGCCCTCAAAGATATGGGAACCGGTTTGTCAGGACCCAGGAAGCAGTCAGAGAGGCGACCCAGGAAGACCCACAAGGGTGGACCTGCGTGCCGCCTCCGACTTCCTATTAATGCCTCAAATGAGTATTCAGCCGGTGCCAGTGGAGCCTATACCATCCTTGCCCCCGGGAACCATGGGCCTTATTCTCGGCCGGGGTTCACTCACCTTACAGGGCTTAGTAGTCCACCCTGGAGTTATGGATTGTCAACATTCCCCTGAAATACAGGTCCTGTGCTCAAGCCCTAAAGGCGTTTTTTCTATTAGTAAAGGAGATAGGATAGCTCAGCTGCTGCTCCTCCCTGATAATACCAGGGAGAAATTTGCAGGACCTGAGATAAAGAAAATGGGCTCCTCAGGAAATGATTCTGCCTATTTGGTTGTATCTTTGAATGATAGACCTAAGCTCCGCCTTAAGATCAACGGAAAAGAGTTTGAAGGCATCCTTGATACCGGAGCAGATAAAAGTATAATTTCTACACATTGGTGGCCCAAAGCATGGCCCACCACAGAGTCATCTCATTCATTACAGGGCCTAGGTTATCAATCATGTCCCACTATAAGCTCCATTGCCTTGACGTGGGAATCCTCTGAAGGGCAGCAAGGGAAATTCATACCTTATGTGCTCCCACTCCCGGTTAACCTCTGGGGAAGGGATATTATGCAGCATTTGGGCCTTATTTTGTCCAATGAAAACGCCCCATCGGGAGGGTATTCAGCTAAAGCAAAAAATATCATGGCAAAGATGGGTTATAAAGAAGGAAAAGGGTTAGGACATCAAGAACAGGGAAGGATAGAGCCCATCTCACCTAATGGAAACCAAGACAGACAGGGTCTGGGTTTTCCTTAGTGGCCATTGGGGCAGCACGACCCATACCATGGAAAACAGGGGACCCAGTGTGGGTTCCTCAATGGCCCCTATCCTCTGAAAAACTAGAAGCTGTGATTCAACTGGTAGAGGAACAATTAAAACTAGGCCATATTGAACCCTCTACCTCACCTTGGAATACTCCAATTTTTGTAATTAAGAAAAAGTCAGGAAAGTGGAGACTGCTCCATGACCTCAGAGCCATTAATGAGCAAATGAACTTATTTGGCCCAGTACAGAGGGGTCTCCCTGTACTTTCCGCCTTACCACGTGGCTGGAATTTAATTATTATAGATATTAAAGATTGTTTCTTTTCTATACCTTTGTGTCCAAGAGATAGGCCCAGATTTGCCTTTACCATCCCCTCTATTAATCACATGGAACCTGATAAGAGGTATCAATGGAAGGTCTTACCACAGGGAATGTCCAATAGTCCTACTATGTGTCAACTTTACGTGCAAGAAGCTCTTTTGCCAGTGAGGGAACAATTCCCCTCTTTAATTTTGCTCCTTTACATGGATGACATCCTCCTGTGCCATAAAGACCTTATCATGCTACAAAAGGCATATCCTTTTCTACTTAAAACTTTAAGTCAGTGGGGTTTACAGATAGCCACAGAAAAGGTCCAAATTTCTGATACAGGACAATTCTTGGGCTCTGTGGTGTCCCCAGATAAGATTGTGCCCCAAAAGGTAGAGATAAGAAGAGATCACCTCCATACCTTAAATGATTTTCAAAAGCTGTTGGGAGATATTAATTGGCTCAGACCTTTTTTAAAGATTCCTTCCGCTGAGTTAAGGCCTTTGTTTGGTATTTTAGAAGGAGATCCTCATATCTCCTCCCCTAGGACTCTTACTCTAGCTGCTAACCAGGCCTTACAAAAGGTGGAAAAAGCCTTACAGAATGCACAATTACAACGTATTGAGGATTCGCAGCCTTTCAGTTTGTGTGTCTTTAAGACAGCACAATTGCCAACCGCAGTTTTGTGGCAGAATGGGCCATTGTTGTGGATCCATCCAAACGTATCCCCAGCTAAAATAATAGATTGGTATCCTGATGCAATTGCACAGCTTGCCCTTAAAGGCCTAAAAGCAGCAATCACCCACTTTGGGCGAAGTCCATATCTTTTAATTGTACCTTATACCGCTGCACAGGTTCAAACCTTGGCAGCCACATCTAATGATTGGGCAGTTTTAGTTACCTCCTTTTCGGGACAAATAGATAACCATTATCCAAAACATCCAATTTTACAGTTTGCCCAAAATCAATCTGTTGTTTTTCCACAAATAACAGTAAGAAACCCACTTAAAAATGGGATTGTGGTATATACTGATGGATCAAAAACTGGCATAGGTGCCTATGTGGCTAATGGTAAAGTGGTATCCAAACAATATAATGAAAATTCACCTCAAGTGGTAGAATGTTTAGTGGTTTTAGAAGTTTTAAAAACCTTTTTAGAACCCCTTAATATTGTGTCAGATTCCTGTTATGTGGTTAATGCAGTAAATCTTTTAGAAGTGACTGGAGTGATTAAGCCTTCCAGTAGAGTTGCCAATATTTTTCAGCAGATACAATTAGTTTTGTTATCTAGAAGATTTCCTGTTTATATTACTCATGTTAGAGCCCATTCAGGCCTACCTGGCCCCATGGCTCTGGGAAATGATTTGGCAGATAAGGCCACTAAAGTGGTGGCTGCTGCCCTATCATCCCCGGTAGAGGCTGCAAGAAATTTTCATAACAATTTTCATGTGACGGCTGAAACATTACGCAGTCGTTTCTCCTTGACAAGAAAAGAAGCCCGTGACATTGTTACTCAATGTCAAAGCTGCTGTGAGTTCTTGCCAGTTCCTCATGTGGGAATTAACCCACGCGGTATTCGACCTCTACAGGTCTGGCAAATGGATGTTACACATGTTTCTTCCTTTGGAAAACTTCAATATCTCCATGTGTCCATTGACACATGTTCTGGCATCATGTTTGCTTCTCCGTTAACCGGAGAAAAAGCCTCACATGTGATTCAACATTGTCTTGAGGCATGGAGTGCTTGGGGGAAACCCAAACTCCTTAAGACTGATAATGGACCAGCTTATACGTCTCAAAAATTCCAGCAGTTCTGCCGTCAGATGGATGTAACCCACCTGACTGGACTTCCATACAACCCTCAAGGACAGGGTATTGTTGAGCGTGCGCATCGCACCCTCAAAGCCTATCTTATAAAACAGAAGAGGGGAACTTTTGAGGAGACTGTACCCCGAGCACCAAGAGTGTCTGTGTCTATGGCACTCTTTACACTCAATTTTTTAAATATTGATGCTCATGGCCATACTGCGGCTGAACGTCATTGTTCAGAGCCAGATAGGCCCAATGAGATGGTTAAATGGAAAAATGTCCTTGATAATAAATGGTATGGCCCGGATCCTATTTTGATAAGATCCAGGGGAGCGGTTTGTGTTTTCCCACAGAATGAAGACAACCCATTTTGGATACCAGAAAGACTCACCCGAAAAATCCAGACTGACCAAGGGAATACTGATGTCCCTCGTCTTGGTGATGTCCAGGGCGTCAATAATAAAGAGAGAGCAGCGTTGGGGAATAATGTCGACATTTCCACTCCCAATGACGGTGATGTATAATGCTCAAGTATTCTCCTGCTTTTTACCACTAACTAGGAACTGGGTTTAGCCTTGATTCAGACAGCCTTGGCTCTGTCTGGACAGGTCCAGACGACTGACACCATTAACACTTTGTCAGCCTCAGTGACTACAGTCATAGATAAACAGGCCTCAGCTAATGTCAAGATACAGGGAGGTCTCATGCTGGTTAATCAACTCATAGATCTTGTCTAGGAACAACTAGATGTATTATGGCAAATAGCTCAGCTGGGGTGTAAACAAAAGTTTCCGAGATTGTGTGTTACTTCCATTCAGTATGTTAAATTTACTAGGGCAGCTAATTTGTCAAAAAGTCTTTTTCAGTATATGTTACAGAATTGGATGGCTAAATTTGAACAGATCCTTCGGGAATTGAGACTTCAGGTCAACTCCACGCGCTTGGACCTGTCCCTGACCAAAGGATTACCCAATTGGATCTCCTCAGCATTTTCCTTCTTTAAAGTATGGGTGGGATTGATATTATTTGGAGATACACTTTGCTGTGGATTAGTGTTGCTTCTTTGATTGGTCTGTAAGCTTAAGGCCCAAACTAGGAGAGACAAGGTGGTTATTGCCCAGGCGCTTGCAGGACTAGAACATGGAGCTTCCCCTGATATATCTATGCTTAGGCAATAGGTCGCTGGCCACTCAGCTCTTATATCCCATGAGGCTAGTCTCATTGCACGGGATAGAGTGAGTGTGCTTCAGCAGCCCGAGAGAGTTGCACGGCTAAGCACTGCAATAGAAGGGCTCTGCGGCATAAAATGAGCCTATTCTAGGGAGACATGTCATCTTTCAAGAAGGTTGAGTGTTCAAGTGTCCTTCCCCCAGGAAAAACAACACGGGACCAGACCAGGACCCCTCTGGGTGATGAGCCTGGGAGGAGGTTATGTGTACGGCTCCTTTACCTACACACTGGGGATTTGACCTCTATCTCCACTCTCATTAATATGGGTGGCCTATTTGCTCTTATTAAAAGAAAAGGGGGAGATGTTGGGAGCCGCCCCCACATTCGCCGTCACAAGATGGCGCTGACATCCTGTGTTCTAAGTGGTAAACAAATAATCTGCGCATGTGCCAAGGGTATTTTACGACTACTTGTACTCTGCCTTTCCCGTGAACGTCAGCTCGGCCATGGGCTGCAGCCAATCAGGGAGTGATGCGTCCTAGGCGAAATATAACTCTCCTAAATAGGAAAGGGGTTTCGGTTTCGATATAGGGGGCTTTCGCTTTTGGGGCTGGGGGTTTGCGCTCCTAGCTCCTGAAGATGTAAGCAATAAAGTTTTGCCACAGAAGATTCTGGTCTGTTGTGTTCTTCCTGGCCGGGCATGAGAACGCTATTAAGAGCTCATGATATCTCTGCCCTGCTTGGTCAGTGAAAATAGGACATCCCAGCAAGGATAATCTAACTTCTCTCCAAATCTCCAGATAGAAGGTCCGCCTATAGGTGGCTGCTGAGGAGGCATAGGGAGGAGGCGCAGAAGCTAATTCGCCTTCCTCCTCCACCTCAGCTCTTTTATTTTGTCCTTTCTGTCCACCTGATAACACTGTGTCTCCTTTCTTTTTCCTTTTTCTTTTTAAGCCCTTCTCTTCCGACATACTTTGTTGCTCTGTAAGGATTTTCTGACCTGTCTTGACTGCCTCTACACACAGTTTCAAACAGTAACAGAGTCCATAAATCAGAACGAACAAGACCAAAACTATCAGACCTACCCACAAAGGGTCAATGGGAGAAAAAAGCATAACTACACAGCGAGGATCTATTGATCTCTACTCTGAGGTTATCATAGTTCCTTAACTTGTCCCAAAACTGTGAACCTTAACTTGTCCCAAAGCCAGGAACCTTAACTTGTCCCAAAGCCGTGAACCTTTTGTTACCTTGTGCCTGCTTCCTGGCAACTTTATGCTTGCCTCTATTTTATCCGAGGTCCTTCCCAAACTCCTGGGGTCGTAAGTTTCACTTACCATGAACTTACCCTGCCTGCAACCACTGACTGCTGAAAGTTCTGAACTCGGTGGGGGAGTCGGGTTCCCATACAGGCCACCAATTGTCACATCCGCTCTCTCGACCAGCAAGAACGACACGATCACCAGTCCTTCTAACAGCAGTTTATTCAGTCTTTATCTTTCTTCTTTCTCTTCAACAATACCGTTCCCCGTGATGCAGTTCTGAATCCTCCCTGTAGCAGGGGGTCTTCGCTCGTGTCTGAAGATGTTTCTTGTCCCAGGTTTCGGCACCACTTCTTGCGCGCGCCCAACTGGCCAGGAAGAACGACGCTGCAACAGGATCCTTCTGCACACGTTTATTCAGTCCTGTTTCTTCTTGTTTATATCTCCCTTGTTTATATCTCCCTTGTTTATATCTCCCCCGAACCCTGGGCCTCTCACTCTTTTATACTCTCAGTTCCCATCCACGCACAGCAGGCCACACCACCTCACCAGGTACACAGCTTCAGCTAATCAGGGCAGCAGGGGCATATCTCCATCAAAATGGATTCACCAGTATCCTGGTACACCTGCGCAGCTCTCAAGATGTTTGTGGCTTATATGAGGAAGTCAGGTGCAAGTCATATGACTTAGCTGCAGTCCCTGGCGCCTTTGGGACTGCCGCCACACCCACTCCTCACAGATATATGCTGCACTATTTTCATATCAGCCATATTTATAGTAGCTAGAAGCTAGAAACAACCCATATGTCCTTCAACAGAGGAATGGACAGAGAAAATGTGGTACATTTACACAGTAGACTACTACTCATTTTTTTAAAAACAATGACTTCACAAAATTCTTAGGCAAATGGATGGATCTAGAAAATATCATACTGAGTGAGGTAATTCAGTCACAAAAGAACACACATGGTATACACTCACTGTGAAGTAAATATTAGGCAAAGAGTGTGGAATAATAGAACTCAGGGACCACATGAAGCTCAAGAGAAAGGAAGACCAAAGAGTGGATGCTTCAGTCCTACTTAGAAGGGGGAACAACATAATCAAGGGAAGTAGAGGGTAGAAGGGAAATTGTGAGGAAGAAAGGAAAGGAAAGGGGAGAACGGGGGCAGAATCAGGTATTCAAGGAGATGGAGATGTACAGAGGGCCAGGAAATTGAACAGAGGTATGTAGCAATAAGGGATGGGGAACTGGGGGTAACAACCAGAAAGTCCCAGATGCCTGGAAAGCAAGAGCCTCCCATGACCCCATGGGGATGATGTTAGCTGAAATACCCTACAAAGGGGAGGGAGAACCTATCAAGACCACGTCCAGAGGTTAGGCACCCCGTCCCCACCCTTTTAAGCAATGGGTTCACCCACTCATCTCCAAAATTTTAACCTAGAATTTCTCCTGTCTAAAGGAAATACAGGGACAAAGAGTGGAACAGAAACTGAAGGAAAGGCCATCCAGAGACTGTCCTACCTGGGGATCCATCCCACATGCAGACACTAAACCCAGGCACTATTGCTGATGCCAAGAAGTGCTTTCTGACAGGAGCCTAATACAGTTGTCCCTGGGAGGCTCTGCCAGATCCTGACCAATACAGATGTGGATGCTTACAGCCAACCATCAGAATGAGCACAGGGACCCCAATGGACGAATTAGGGGAAGGTCTGAAGGAGCCGAAGGGACCTTATCTGGCATCAAGGGATGGGGAGACCCTTGGTCTTGTGAATGCTTGATGCCCCAGTGTAGAGGAATGCTAGGGTGCTGAGATGGGAGTGCGTGTGTTGGTGGGTGTGGAGCACCCTCATAGAAAGAAGCACAGTAATGGGGATTGGGATAGGGGATTTGCAGACGGGAAACCAGATAAGGGGACAACATTTGAAATGTAAACAAATAAAATATCCAATTAAAAATACCTTTAAAAAAAGGTATTTTCACATTGCCCATTAACCCTGATTACTTGAACAGGCAAAGATGATGTTATGAAAGGCTTATTAAATATTTATTTCATTTCAAATTATGGATACATGTCTGTATCTATGTAAGTATATGTGCATGCAAGTGAAGTACAGGTGAATGGAGACACCCAGAGAAGGTTCTAGATCTCCAGGGGCTGTAATCATGGTGGTTATAAGGGTGCTGAGAACCAAACTAGATCCCTTGGAAAAACAGTATGTGTTTTTTAGACACCTCTCCAACCCCTCAGATTAAATTTTTAAATACAGTTAAAAATAATTTAAAGTAAACCAAACTAGTTAATGTGTAAGTAGAGCATACAGCTCAATATCTGGACAGACATCTTGGTACAAAATCAAACACCTTATGGCTTAGCTGCTCATTTCCTGTATTTACCTACTTGAGCTGCATTTGAAGTAAAGGCAAATTTCTCCAGCCATTGGTGAGGATAGAGTGAGGTACTAAAATATGTCCTGCATTTCTGTCTTGGGAAGAGATAGGATGATATCGTGCCCATATCTGTGGGCGACCAAGAGAAGACAAGCTTTGGGTATGAACAGGTGCTGAGTTCTGGTTGTCTGCCTTGTTACTGTTACCACATCCGAAATTCCAGCTGTCATCTGTTAGGGTCATCGCTGAGTTGAATGCCAGACTCTATTTTATTTTCTGAAATAGAAGCATTGCTTTTGATTAGCCACTAAAGGTAAGTGTATGATCAAATATTTGGTATAAATGCATGAGTAAACTAAGAATTGTTAGATTTTGGGGAACGTTTATCAAAGTTAGTATCTTCTCCCTGGAAAGATACACTTAGATCTGAAATTTATATTGCAGTGTCTCCTGTAGATCTCCCACTTGATTTCACACACAAAGGAAAAGTCATATTTGCCAAAAATGTCTAATGTTATCATTTTTCATAATCATAGCTCTAACTAAATATATGCATAAATCACTTTATATAGTTTCAAGAACCACACCTAGCCCAGCATAGTCTATTTTCTCTCTTTCAATGTTTTTTGAAATATCTAACGTGTAAGACAGGAATTCTTGCAACATAGCTACACTTTTTTTTTAAACAAAAATATGTTAAACAACACACATTTGTTTGTTGGCATTTACTATATATGTGTGTGCATTTTCATGCGTGTGTGTGCTTGTGTTTGTGAGTGGCATATACGTGTCTATGCTTGTATGTAAGTGTGTGTACATGCAAGTGTTTGTGTGTGTGTTTGTGGAAGTCAGAGGTCAATGCTATGTGCTTTTCTCAATAACTTCCTTTCTTAGTTCTTGGATAGGCTATCTCACTGAACCTGAAGATCACTGATTACTCTTGGCTGTCCAGCCAATGAACCCCAGGGATTCCCTCTTTATGCCTTCCCAGTCCTAGGATTACAGACACACAGCTTTGCCTGGCTTTTTATGAGCATGCTAGATATCTGAACTCAAGCACTCATGTCTGCATGCCAAATCTTTACTAACTGAGATATTCCCCTGGCTACTCGGCTGGCATGTTACCAACAACTGATGTATCCTTAATTCATGCAAAGCAACTGAACAGAGGGGAAACTAATAAACTTTTCTGTGTTCACCTAGCTGGTAGACTGCAGGACTAGACTCACACCAAGTCACGTGAGCTCCTGAGGTTGCAATAGGTGGCAATGTCCTGTCCTAGATGCTTACGGACCTATAGCCTGACTTATATTGATGAGGAGTTTTCCAGGAAGGTTGACACGGCTGAACTTCTATGCTTGGTTTTACTCCTTCTATGGGGATTGTTCCCAGGGACTGCGCATGTTCACTCTAGATGGGGAAAGATCACAGTGTTTTCAAAAACCAAACCCTGTGCTGGAAGTGGGAGAAACCTTTTTTGTTCTTGCATACACCACTTTTTCTGCATTCTCTGCTTCAGAGGTTTAATCTTTTCTTTCTTTCCTCCAATAGGTCTCCTTCAAACTATTCAAGAGTCCTTGCCTCTGTAACTAGCCTTTTCCCTGTGAAACTGTAACCAGCATATGGCTCTGGATCTCAGGTTGTTGCTTAAGCATTTCATTTGCTGTAATATTCATAGGGATGGACCATGATCAAGAGGAAGAAACTGGGCTGGGTCTTCCCTCCATCCCCTTGCCTCTCTTTCTCTCACTGCTTTTCTCTCAAGCTACTGACACACAAACTGGGCTGCTGCTTTTGGAAACTGTCGCCCAAGTGTACGCATTTGCTGCTCAGGCACAGCCTCAGTTCCTTTCCGTACAGACTCAGGTAGACTCATCACATTCATGGTCCTCCCTCTCTCACCTCAATTGATGCTGAGGCTTCTGCAGAAATGGCTTAATACGTGCAATTTCTGTTCAAATGTTTAAAGTAGGCAGAGATATTTCTTTAGGCTAGAAACATTTCCTACTTTCTTAAATAGACCCAGGTCCCACTTTAAAAGAAAGAGCATAGTTGATAAGCTTTGGGAACTAGAGAGCGAGTTAAATATACCCCCTCTTTGGTTGATGATGGGGAGGACTCAGAGAGAGGGGGCATATTTCAGTCAGAGTATTTGATTGCTAGTTAGAAAGGCCACAGAACTGAGACCAAAACCCACTAATTACCTGTTTTACATTAATAGTTTATGTTTATATGTGCCTGTTGGGCATTTGCTATGCTAACTCTACAGAAAATTTAGGGCTTTTTTTTTTTTTTAAAGATATGATGTCTGAATTTAACTTGTAAAATTTAAGTCAATAAAATTGAGTACATTAATGACCTGTCAGAAAAATATTATTTCTATTATTGTTATTAAAAATGCAGCATGCATGCAGGGTACCTGTCAGGCACATGCCAAGGTGTCCCCCGAGAAATCACATCATGGGACAGACAGACCTGATATGAAGATTTATTTAAGGGAACATCAGGGAGAGAAGGGGTAGAAACAGATAGGCAGAAACAGGGTCTGCGGACAGAAAAGAAGGAACAGAGGACAGAAAGGGAGAAAGAGAGGGGGGGGCTGGGCTGGGAATTTGTGAGAGGAAAGAGAGAGGAGGGAGGAAAGGAAGGCGGGAGGGGGAGAGGGAGATGAAGGATGGGGGAGAGGGAGAGGGAGAAAGGGGAAGAAGGAGATGGGAAGGTAAAGGGAGGCAGAGAGAAGCAGAGAAAGAGAGAACTGGTGTAGCAAGCAGTCCTTTTATATGCCACCTGGCATGTTACCTGCACCTGTCAGCAGTAATGGCTGTAGGTAATGGCAGCAGGTTATGTTATAATTGTTGCTAGGTCCCTGGGCGGAGTGTAGCAGAATCGCCTGTATGCCAACCATTATGATGAGAAAATACTTCTTCCTCCTCTCTTTAATGACTGTTTTTTGAACATTGTGCTTGAGAACCCAAGGAGCCTATTGCAGAATTCCAGTTCTGTAAGTAATGTAGGCTCCAGCTGTCTGCTTGTTAGTGAGAGTGCTCACCCACTCTGTCCTCCTTTTGTCTCTCCATTGCAGCTGTGTCTCCTCTTCCCTCTCACACCTGAGTGCTATAAGATAAGAAGGAAAAGAAGGAATGAAGAAAGGAAAGAAGGAAACAAGGAAGAATAAAGAGTTATGGGGAAGGACATACTGTTGCATAGATTTTAAAAAATTAATTATTTTATTTATTTACATCCCAAATGTTGTCTGTTCTTCCGGGCCCCATTCCCCTTCATCTATCTATTTAGGAACAACCTCACCATAGAGGTGAAAGGCCTCTACGATGAAACTTTAAATTTCTGAAGAAAGACAGTGAGGAATGCAGTAGAAGAGGTAAACGCCTCCCACGCTATGGATTTCACGAACTGGCATTGTCACAATTGTCACACTGGAAGCTATGGACAAATTCAATGCAGTGCCAATCAAAATTTCCATGATTTCTTTCCACAGAAACAGACAATAAAATCCCCAAATGTATACGGAATCACAAAAGACTCAGGAAATCAAGTCAATCCGGGTAAAACGAACAATTCTGGAGAGGTTACTATTCTTGATTTCAAGCTTTATTAGAAAACTACAGTAGTAAAAATGGCATGGTACTGAGGCCAAAATAGATAATGGAACAAAATAGAAGACTCAAAAATAATTGCATGTAACTATAGCCATGCCACACAAAGATGCCAAAAATACAGTTTAGAGAAGAGAGTATTTTCAACAAATGATGCTTGGAAAACGGGATGCACAAATATAGAAGAATGAAATTAGAGCCATATCAATTTCCCTGCCTGTAAAATAAAATCCAAGTGGATCAAAGTCCTCAGTGTGAAACTGGAGACACTGAAATTGCTGGAAACACATACCTGCTATTATTATCCCACCTAATGCAAGATATACCAGCCATTTCAAATACTAAGCGATCTAGTTAATGATCGCTTCCTTATAGTTCATGGATGGAGGAGACTGTGACCATTGGTTAAGAACATTGACCATGGTCACAGAATGGGCTAGCAAGTCAGAAAAAGGCTATACATTTCTCACTGATAAGTATAGGGCTTTTCCTTCAATTCCCCATTTGTCTTTGTATAAGATTCTTGGCAAACTTAGAATATGCAGTACAGATCTCAGGATGTACAAAGATCTAGACACTCTCTTCTAGCCACTGGTGTATTTTGTTATGTTTAGTCTAGGTCTTAGAACTTCTTAATTGTGACTGATTTTTAGTACCACAATGAATGTTAAGTTCAAGATACGGGAGCACGTGTTTATTCTTAGCTCATCATTAATAACACAAATTTAATTAAGTCACTAAGTAGACAGAGCTCTGTGCCCAGAGTTACTAAATGACATGGTTGGGAAAGTTTGCCATCAATGTTGCCGGCTGTAGCTCTGCTTTATAAATTATAGAAACCACTTCCTATGTAAGTGAGTTACAGAGAACAAATCAGGTATTTTACCTCCTTCCTTTTCTAAATGAATACTCATGGGAGAAGAGGGTAGCATTGCATATGTGGATTGGAGAAAGGAGGATACTGCTGAAGAGAGAAAGTGCTAAGATGCTAGCTGACAGGTAGTACAGTCAGCACGGGCATGACTACTTTGGAGGAATTCAGAGATATTGTCAATTATTTGAAAATCATGGTTTGCAAACTTCCTGGATATAGTAAACAAAAAAGAAAGAAAGAAAGAGAGGGGGGGGAGAAGGAGGGAGGGAGGGAGGGAGGGAGGGAGGGAGGGAGGAAGAAAGGAAGGAAGGAAGGAAGGAAGGAAGGAAGGAAGGAAGGAAGGAAGGAAGGAAGGAAGGAAGACAGAGAGACAGAGACAAAGACAGACAGAGAGAATCTCTACTTTGAAATGTGAAATTACCATTTGAGCAATGAATAACTAAATCCCAAGCCAAATAAGCAAAGAGACTCCCAATATACTTCAAATCCTCTTATAGCATGGCCCTCAAACCCAGATGTGTTTTGGAGATATCTGTACTTATGTAAGTAACTTCATGTAGAACTCTAAGCAGAGTTCTCAATGGTTAAATTCTCTTCTTGAGTATGTTTTAGCCAAGGCTCTCAGAGACTTCTCCTCCATGGGTCTCAGGCTTTTTATGCCCTTACTAAGAATCTCTTTCATATCTCCTTTTAGGGCCCATTAGGGCACCACTATGCCCATTGACTACAGAACCCTCTACTTGCATATATTGTCTCCAAAGTTGTATGCTAGCTCTCTCTACATTATGGGTCATTGAGTAAATCCTTACTGTTTTATTATTATATTTTAACAAGCACTTAATACGTTTGCTATGACTTTATTGTGAGACTGGGAGAAAAGTTCTCATCTGTTCCAGGAGTTTACTCAAACAGCTGCAGACCACATGGCAACTTCCTTCAAGACAATGGAGCATGTCTCCTTGGGAACAAAGAAGTAGTAGTTTGTACAAAACCAAAATAATCTAGAAACCTCTTGATTGCTTTAAAATTTATTTTCAAAAGCAGGGACATGTATGCCAGAAGCTAAAGAAATCTTATTGAAGAAGCCATCTGGTCACAGCTGTGGCACCAGGAAAGATGTCCTTACCCTCAGGAGATTTCAGCCCCAGACATACGGGAACAGGTGTTCTGGCTGGGTTGGACTGGCCTATAGATAAATTCATCCAATGAAATTAGATGCTTCCAATTTCCTGTTGCTCCCTCTCCATTTACCGATAATGAATCTGTCCCTCACTGTGAAAAACAAGAGCCTCAGCTACAGGGAGACATTTCTTACTGTCATTGTGATTCATGGCAGTGAGACTGAATCTAAGGAGAAATAGCCTAATGACTGGAGACAAACATTTATCTTAAGGAAAAAAAGGCACCCTCCTTGGAAAATCTGGCATAGGAATAGAGCAGTTATGAGTTCTGTGTCGGGAGCACCCGTGAGCCAGACTGAGTATATATTATGATAGATAGTGCTTTTCCCTAAGTTCATTGTAATTTAGTGACAAGATGCCTTTGGGTATCTGTAACTGGGCTCATGTGAAGGGGAGAGACATTCTCCCTAACTCCTCTAGGGCTCTCATTGCTGCAGAAGGTGAGTTAGGAAGGACTACAGTTAGCAATGATGGCTGAATACCTGATATGACTAAGGATGGATAGAAACATAGGCATAGATGCAAGTAGAACACTGGGGACTCTGGGAAACATAGAAATGACTAGAATTCCCAAGAGGCCTGGACTTCTCACACAGTAGAATGAGACGCTGGGTTTCTCAGAGTTTTCCCCGTAATAGATATGGTGGTAATTGGAAACAGAGGCATGGGGTCACTTGAGGTATTTCTAGGCAAGGCACTGCAGATACATAGTACATGTATTTTACAGATTTTGCCTAATACATCTTTGCTTTGTTTATCTACCTCAGTATTATATTTCTGAGTGAATGCATCATAGACTCTGACAGCTGTTTCCTGATAACAGGTTTCATCATGTGAATTACACATTTTTATGACACATTTCAGATTCTGCCTACTCAAAAAAGAGATGGACCCAGACCTGGAAACTGGGAGACAGTTCCCTTTCCTGCATCTCCTAAGTCGCTGCTTTGCTGAACTCAAATTCTAGCTGACTTCCTCCAGTGATCTGTGTACACAAGAAATAGTTGTGAATAAAAGAGATGGTATAAATGCATACACACACACACAAACACACACACACACAAACAGACACACACATACACACCATAATATAATACCTGCTTAATGTAGCTGTGAAATTGGACACATTAACATTTAACTTTTATTATTTCTCAAGCAGGAATAATTACTCATTGAACTCAGCTTAGTGTTTTGGGCAATCGGTGTGTGAACTTACACTAAGTTCTTACAAATTTGATAATCAAATGTGTTCATTTGATTTTTAAAGTTTTGTTGTATTGTAAAGCCTATTAGGATGTTTTGATTTCCTAATGTTGCCTTATGGCTTTTGATGTAATCTATAAAATGGCTTAAGAGAGAAATATGTAGAAATATGGTGCTGGAGGGTGGCTCAGCAGTCAAGACTAACTGATGTTCTTAAAAGTGACCAGGTTTGGTTCTCTGACCCACATGGCACTTAGAGCCATCAACAACTCTATTTCCAGGAAATCTGAAACTGCTGTCTAGACTCCATGGGCACTACACACATGTGATGCACACATACACAGGCAGACACACACACATAAATAAACAAAAATAAAAGAAACTAAAAAAGAAATAACTAAAATAATACACTAAAATTTTCAAGATAGTCTATATTAGGTTCAAAATATGAAATTATGAACTTTGTAGATATGATTAATATTTTAGATTGTTCATTGCTTTTAATTTCCAACTTAATTTCACTGAAGTAAATGAGATGAATTACTTATTTCTCATTTTGTACTAATTAGTGTACAGCATTAGGTCAATTTTTTTGAGTGCTCTATGTGTTTTGGAAAAAAACAATATTCTACAACTGCTGAATATAAAATCTTTCCTGGTTGGATTTTTCTCCCACAAACAATTATCAGCATTTTATTTTATTTTTTCCATCATAATATTCTTATTGATTCTTTGGGGATTTCACATCATACACTCCTATCACATTCACTCCTCTGCACTTCCCTACTCGCAACACCCTTTTTTACCACCCTCCAGCATAATGGGGGAGACTGGTGAACCACGCCCTAGTGAATATATAGACCCTGATTGGACTTTTGCCAGATGGACACAACCAGAGTCATTTGGGAAAAGGAACTTCAACTGAGAAAACTGTCTTCATCAGATGGCCTGTGGGCAAGTCTATAGAGCACTTTCTTGGTTACTGACACACGTGGGAGAGTCCAGCCCACAGTGGGTAGTGTCAATACTGGACACGCAGTCCTGGGTGATGTAAGAAAACAAGATGAGCAAATAGTGAGGAAAAAGCCAGGGACCACTGTTCCCACTGTTCCCACTGTTCCCACTGTTCCCACTGTTCCCACTGTTCCCACTGTTCCCACTGTTCCCACTGTTCCCACTGTTCCCACTGTTCCCACTGTTCCCACATGGCTCCTATTTCAGTTCCTATCCCCAGTTTTCTACCCTGACTTCCTTTTGTTGGGATGTGTCACTATGTGAAAATTTAAGCCAAATAGATATTTTCCTCCCCACATTTCTTTAAGTCAGTTGTTTTATCACAAAAATAGAAACCTGACTGAGACATGGTCTTATATAGGATTATTGAATTATAATATTAGTTGTACTTTATCTTCTACAGCCTCATATGAAAGCTTTCTATATTAATGTGCAAACTCTGATTGTCTGCGTTAATGAGGGATATTTTTTGCCTCCATTTTCTCTCCATTTATACCTCTCCCTTATTTTTTTATTACTTGAGCCTACTATATTAAATATATACTGATTTATAATTCATATATTTTCTTGTTGAACTTGATCATTATATAGTAACCAATGCTTCAAATATATATATATATATATATATATATATATATATATATATATATATATAATTTGCTTCTAACAGTCTTAATTGGATATTTTCATTTTTTAAAAAATTTTCTATTTTTTATTAGATATTTTCTTTGTTTACATTTCAAATGCTATCCCAAAAGTCCCAATGACACTCCTCCCAGCCCTGCTCCCCAACCCACTCCCACTTCCTGGCCCTGGCAGTCCCCTGTACTGGGGCATATAATCTTCACAAGACCCAGGGCCTCTCCTCCCAATTATGGCCGACTAGGCCATCTTCTGCTACATATACAGCTAGAGATACAAGCTCGGGGGCGGGGGGGGGAGGTACTGGTTAGTTCATATTGTTGTTCCTTCTATAGGGTTGCAGACCCCTTCAGCTCCTTGGATACTTCCTGTAGCTCCTCCATTGGGGGCCCTGTGTTCCATCCAATAGATGACTGTGAGCATCCACTTCTGTATTTGCCAGGCACTGGCATAGCCTCACAACAGACAGCTATATCAGGGTCCTGTCAGCAAAATCTTGCTGGCATATGCAATAGTGTCTGGGTTTGGTGGCGGTTTATGGGAAGGATCCCCAGGTGGGGCAGTCTGTGGATGGTCTTTCCTTCCGTCTCAGCTTCAAGCTTTGTCTCTGTAACTCCTTCCATGGTCTAACAGTCTTAAAACCCATTTTTTTATGTCAGTCATCCCTTGGAGTTCAAGACCATCATTGCCAACATTATGAAATCTATTTCAAAAAATAATCTCACACATTGTTTTTAAATTGTTTTCTATTGGTTATTGTTGTTTCTGATTCTATTTACACTCATGTTTATGTATTTCTTGTTCTGTTTTATGGGTTTTCATAGGGAGTCTCTCTCTCTCCCTCCTTCTTCTTTTAAGAGATGAGTTGAGGTTAAATGCCCCACAGAGATTTCCACTTGGTTGATCTGACTGCCTGGTACTACTTAGAATGAAATTCTTTCTCATGAGAGTGCTTGAATCACCCAGGTGGTGCAAATTCAGATATCAACGGCATTGCAAGAACCAAGTTGGGATTATGAAAATTCTAAGAAGGATTTTCCTCTCCATTTGGCTCTGGTCTGAAGATAGCAAAATTCCCTGAGTATCTCCTTTGCACAGCAAGGCTTATTTTTTATTCTCACTCGTACTGTGAGGCTGAGTTTAGTGGCATTGCCTCTCATTAAATTTCTAGCTTGGGAATACTTTGCCTTCTGTTGCCTCTCTCCTCACCTTGTACCACTGTGGAGGCTCCATACATGTTCATCTTCCACACACAGACTAGCTATAATACTTGCTAATTTTCTAAGGCACCTTGGCTTCATTCATTTGGGACCTTTCCCTATTTATTACTGTCCCAAAGGTTCAAGAGTACATTTAAAAAGGTACCATATATATTTTGAAGGTTTTTTAAAATTTTAATTTCTTCCACACTTCCAGCACTTTGAAACATTATTCTCTGTGACTAATAGGTCATAGTATTGGAAACTGGAGCACCTGGATGTAGTCTTAAGAAGGAAGCGGCATGCTGAATTTTGAAATATTTCAGAGAAGACAAATTCAATGTAGCAGTGTAAGCATGTCATTAGATACTCATAGAAACTTACAGTATGGCAGATGTGTCAAGAGCAATGGCAGGTATACTCTTCAAATTGGAATAAGAGGAGGAAGTGAGTGCTGTGGCTATGGCTTATAGGTTATAGGTTATAGGAAGGAGTGCCACGGTTATTCTTTTTCTTGCATTAAATGGTGACAGCATTAGATCGAAGGTGAAATACACTTTCAGAAGAGGACAACAGCCCAAATGGTTAAAAAAAATCATTAAGAAAAAACAATTACCCTTCAGGCCAGCACCAGGTTACCATGGGTGCAGAGTCAGCGGACACTCCTAAGGTCCCTAGAGGACTCTCCACGAGATCTTAGGACCTCTGGTGAGTGGAACACAACATCTGTTCCAATCCAATCGCATGGGTCCTGAAACAGCATTAATTAGGGAAGCAGAAAACCCAGCCTGACCAGGGTCACAAGTCCCCTCCAGTCAGCACCAGCACTGGGTTACCTTGGGCAGAGAGTCGGTGGACACCCCCAAGGTCCCTAGAGGACTCTCCACTTGATCTTAGGACCTCTAGTGAGTGGAACCTATGTTCTGCCAAGAGGCAGGTCCAAATGCTAGATATCTGGGCACCTTCCCTGCAAGAGGAGAGCTTGCAGGCAGAGAGTGCTCTGACCACTGAAACTCAGGAGAGATCTAGTCTCCCAGGTTTGCTGATAGAGGCTAACAAAATCACGAGAGGAACAAGCTCTAACCAGAGACAACTGTAACAACTAACTCCAGAGAATACCAGATGGCAAAAGGCAAAAGTAAGAACCTTACTAACAGAAACCAAGACCACTCACCATTATCAGAACACAGCACTCCCACCTCACCCAGTCCTGGGCATCCCAACACACTGGAAAAGCTAGACCTGGACTTAAAAGCACATCTCATGATGATGGTAGAGGACATCAAGAAGGACTTCAATAAGTCACTTAAAGAAACACACAACAACACTGTTAAAGAGTTACAAGTCCTTAAAGAAAAACAGGAAAACACAACCAAACAGGTAGAAGTCCTTAAAGAAAAACAGGAAAACACATCCGAACAGGTGATGGAAATGAACAAGACAATACTAGACCTAAAAGGAGAATTAGACACAATAAAGAAAACTCAAAGTGAGGCAACTCTGGAAATGGAAATCTTAGGAAAGAAATCATCAGCAACAGAATACAAGAGATGGAAGAGAGAATCACAGGTGCAGAGGATTCCATAGAGAACATCAGCACAACAATTAAAGAAAATGCAAAATACAAAAAGATACTAACTCAAAATATCCAGGAAATCCAGGACACAATGAGAAGACCAAACGTACAGATAATAGGAGTATATGAGAATGAAGATTTTCAACTTTAAGGGCCAGCATATATCTTCAACAAAATTATAGAAGAAAACTTCCCAAACCTAAAGAAAGAGATGCCCATGAATATACAAGAAGCGTACAGAACTCTTTATAGACTGGACCAGAAAAGAAATACTTCCCAACACATAATAATGAGAACAACAAATGCACTAAATAAAGAAAGAATATTAATGGCAGTAAGGGAAAAGGGCCAAGTAACATATAAAGGCAGGCCTATCAGAATTACACCAGACATTTCACCAGAGACTATGAAAGCCAGAAGATCCTGGACAGATGTTATACAGACACTAAGAGAACACAAATGCCAGCCAAGGGTACTATAACCAGCCAAACTTTCAATTACCATAGATGGAGAAAACAAAGTATTCTACGACAAAACCAAACTCACACATTATCTTTCCACAAATCCAGCCCTTCAAAGGATAATAGCAGAAAAAAAAAAAAAACAAAAAAAAACAGAAGGACGGAAACCATGCCCTAGAAAAAGCAAGAAAGTAATCCTTCAACAAACCAAAAAGAAGACAGCCAGAAGAACAGAATGCCAACTCTACCAACATAAATAATAGGAAGCAACAATTACTTTTCCTTAATACCTCTTAATATCAATGGACTCAATTCCCCAATAAAAAGACATAGACTAACAAACTGGCTACACAAACAGAACCCAACATTTTGCTGCTTACAGGAAAACCATCTCAGGGAAAAAGACAGACACTACCTCAGAATGAAAGGCTGGAAAACAATTTTCCAGGCAAATGTTCTGAAGAAACAGCTCGAATAGCCATTCTAATATCTAATAAAATCGACTTCCAAACCAAAGTTATCAAAAAAGACAAGGAGGGACACTTCATACTCATCAAAGGTAAAATCTTCCAGGAAGAACTCTCAATTCTGAATATCTATGCTCCAAATGCAAGGGGAGCCACATTTATTAAAGAAATTTTGGTAAAGCTTAAAGCACACATTGCACCTCACACATTAATAGTGAGAGACTTCAACATACCACTTTCATCAATGGAAAAAGAAACTAAACAGGGACACATTGAAACTAACAGAAGTTATGAAACAAATGGATTTAACAGATATCTTCAGAAATTTTATCCTAAAACAAAAGGATATACCTTCTTCTCAGCACCTCCTGGTACCTTCTCAAAAACTGACCATATAATTGGTCACAAAACAGCCCTCAACAGATGCAAAAATATTGAAATAGTCCCATGCATCCTATCAGATCACCATGGACTAAGGCTGATCTTCAATAACAAAATAAATAATAGAAAGCCAACATTCACATGGAAACTGAACAACACTCTTCTCAATGATACCTTTGTCAAGGAAGGGATCAAGAAAGAAATTGAAGAATTTCTATAGTTTAATGAAAATGAAGTCATAACATACCCAAGCTTATGGGACACAATGAAAGCATTTCTAAGAGGGAAACTCATAGCTCTGAGTGCCTTCAAGAAGAAACGGGAGAGAGCATATACTAGCAGCTTGACAACACATCTAAAAGCTCTAGAAAAAAAGGAAGAAAATTCACCCAAGAGGAGTAGATGGCAGGAAATAATCAAACTCAGGGGTGAAATCAACCAAGTGGAAACAAGAAGAACTATTCAAAGAATTAACCAAACGAGGAGTTGGTTCTTTGAGAAAATCAACAAGATAGATAAACCCTTAGCTAGACTCACTAGAGGGCACAGGGACAACATCCTAATTAACAAAATCAGAAATGAAAAGGGAGACATAACAACAGATCCTGAAGAAATCCAAAACACCATCAGATCCTTCTACAAAAGGCTATACTCAACAAAACTGTAAAACCTGGATGAAATGGACAAATTTCTAGACAGATACCAGGTACCAAAGGTAAATCAGGATCAGGTTAATGATCTAAACAGTCCTATGTCACCTAAAGAAATAGAAGCAGTCATTAATTTTCTCCCAACCAAAAAAAGCCCAGGGCCAGATGGGCTTAGTACAGAGTTCTACCAGACTTTCAAAGAAGATCTAATTCCAGTACTTCACAAACTACTCCAAAAAATAGAAACAGTAGGTACTCTACCCAATTCATTCTATGAAGCCACAATTACTCTGATACCTAAACCACAGAAAGACCCAACAAAGATAGAGAACTTCAGACCAATTTCCCTTATGAATATCAGTGCAAAAATACTCAATAAAATTCTCACTATCCAAATCCAAGAACTCATCAAAACAATCATCCATCCTGACCAAGTAGCTTTTATTCCAGGGATGCAGGCATGGTTTAATATACAGAATTCCACCAACGTAATCCATTATATAAACCAACTCAAAGAAAAAAACACGTGATCATCTCGTTAGACGAGGAGAAACCATTTGACCAAATCCAACACCCATTCATGATAAAAGTCTTGGAAAGATGAGGAATTCAAGGCCCACACCAAAACATGTTAAAAGCAATCTACAGCAAACCATGAGCCAACATCAAAGTAAATGGTGAGAAGCTGGAACCTTTCCCACTAAAATCAGGGACTAGACAAGGCTGCCCACTTTCTCCCTACCTATTCAACATTGTAGTTGAAGTCCTAGCCAGAGCAATTCGACAACAAAAGGAGATCAGGGATACAAATTGGAAAGAAAGGAGTCAAATTATCACTTTTTCAGGATTATATGATAGTATATATAAGTGACCCTAAAAATTCCACCAAAGAACTCCTAAACCTGATAAACAGCTGCAATGAAGTAGCTGGATATAAAATTAACTCAAACACGTCGATGGCCTTTCTGTACACAAAGGATAAACAGGCTGAGAAAGAAATTAGGCAAACAACACCCTTCTCAATAGTCACAAATAATATAAAATATCTTGGCGTGACTCTAACTAAGGAAGTGAAAGATCTGTATGATAAGAACTTCGAGTCCCTGAAGACAGAAATTAAAGAAGATCTCAGAAGATGGAAAGATCTCCCATGCTCATGAATTGGCAGGATCAATATAGTAAAAATGCCTATCTTGCCAAAAGCAATCTACAGATTCAATGCAATCACAATCAAAATTCCAACTCAATTCTTCAACGAATTAGAAAGAGCAATCTGCAAATTCATCTGGAGTAACAAAAAACCAAGATTAGCAAAAACTCTTCTCAAGGATAAAAGAACCTCTTGTGGAATCACCATGTCTGATCTAAAGCTGTGCTACAGAGCAATTGTGATAAAAACTGCATGGTACTGGTATAGCGACAGACAAATAGACCAATGGAATAGAATTGAAAACCCAGACATGAACCCACACAGCTATGGTCACTTGATCTTTGACAATGGAGTTAAAACCATCCAGTGGAAAAAAAGACAGCATTTTCAACAAATGGTGCTGGCACAACTGTCGGATATCATGTAGAAGAATGCAAATTAATCCATTCCTATCTTGTACTAAGGTCAAATCTAAGTGGATTAAGGAACTCCACATAAAACCAGAGGCAGTGAAACTTATAGAGGAGAAAGTGGGGAACAGCCTCGAAGATATGGGTACAGGGGAAAAATTCCTGAATAGAACAGCAATGGCTTGTGCTGTAAGATCAAGAATCGACAAATGGGACCTCATAAAATTGCAAAGCTTCTGCAAGGCAAAAGACACTGTCAATAAGACAAAAAGGCTACCAACAGATTGGAAAAGGATCTTTACCTATCCTAAATCAGATAGGGCACTAATATCCAGTATATATAAAGAACTCAAGAAGGTGGACTCCAGAAAAACAAAAAAAAACCATTAAAAATGGGGCTCAGAGCTAAACAAAGAATTCTCACCTGAGGAATACCGAATGGCTGAGAAGCACCTTAAAAAATGTTCAGCATCATCAATCATCAGGGAAATACAAATCCAAACAACCCTGAGATTCCACCTCACACCAGTCAGAATGGCTAAGATCAAAAACTCACGCGACAGCAGATGCTGGCGAGGATGTAGAGTAAGAGGAACACTCCTCCATTGTCAGTGGGATTGCAAGCTTGTACAACCACTCTGGAAATCAGTGTGGTGATTCCTCAGAGAATTGGACATAGTACTACAGGATGATCGTGTAATACCTTTCCTGGGCATATATCCAGAAGCTGTTCCAACTGGTCAGACACATGCTCCACTATGTTCATAGCAGCCTTATTTATAATAGCCAGAAGCTGGAAAGAATCCAGGTGTCCCTCAACAGAGGAATTGATACAGAAAATGTGGTACAGTTACACAATGGAGTACTACTCAGCTATTAAAAAGAACGAATTTATGAAATTCCTAGGCAAATGGATGGACCTGTAGGGCATCATCCTGAGTGAGGTAACCCAATCACAAAAGAACTCACATGATATGTACTCACGGATAAGTGGATATTAGCCCAGAAACTTAGAATACCCAAGATACAAGATAGAATTTGCAAAACACATGAAACTCAAGAAGAATGAAGACCAAAGTATGGAAGCTTTTCCCCTTCTTAGAATTGGAAACAATCACCCATGGAAGGAGTTACAGAGACAAAGTTTGGAGCTGAGACGAAAGGATGGACAATCTAGAGACTGCCATACCCAGGGATCCACCCCATAATCAGCCTCTAAACGCTGACACCATTGTATACATTAGCAAGATTTTGCTGCAAGGACCCAGATATAGCTGTCTCTTGTGAGGCTATGCCGGGGCCTAGCAAACACAGAAGTGGATGATCACAGTCAGCTATTGGATGGATCACAGGGCCCCCAGTGGAGGAGCTAGAGAAATTACCCAAGGAGCTAAAGGGGTTTGCAACCCTATAGTTGGAACAACAATATGAACTAACCAGTACCCCCCGGAGCTCGTGTTTCTCGCTGAATATGTATCAGAAGATGGCCTAGTCGGCCATCACTGGAAAGAGGCCCATTGGTTTTGCAAACTTTAGATGCTTCAGTACAGTGGAAAGCCAGGGCCAATAAGGGGAGTGGGTGGGTAGGTGAGTGCGGGGGAGAGAATGGGGGTCTTTTGGGATAGCGTTGGAAATGTAAATGAGGAAAATACCTAATAAAATTTTTTTAAAAAAGAAAAGAAAATACAATTACCAAGCAATGATTCTGAGAGTTTGACTCTAGGAAGCAACAGCCACAGTCTCACTGTGAACGTGGGCTATCAGAGCTTGATGTCATGTGTTGGCACGTCACTGTGGAGCCACATGTCCCTTGGGAAGAGGAGATACCTTGGGCACTGTGCTTCTGCTCTGTTGACATTGTCTGTGTGAACTGAAGAGGGAAACAGTGACCCAGGGAGAAAGACTTATTTCCTCAGACGTTCCCAGGCTTCTTCTTAACCCAGTGTTCACTGATATACAGGTGAGGAGCAATCTCAATTTAGGTCTGCAGATAGCTCAGTCGGGTAAGTGCTTCCATCCAAGCATGGGGACCTGGTTTTGAGCTACAAAATTCATATTGAAAAAAAAAAATGTTGTGCATGGTGGGTCTCACGTAGAATCCCTGTGCGGAGAAGAAAGAAACAAGTGGAGTCTTGGGGCTCATGGCCAACTAGCCTAGCTGTATCATGAGTTCTAGGTCAGTAGAGATTCTATCAGAGAGAGAGAGAGAGAGAGAGAGAGAGAGAGAGAGAGAGAGAGAGAGAGAGAGAGAGAGGCAAAAAAAACCCTATCATCACCATCACCAACAAACAACTCCTCAAAACAAAAACAAACACCAACCCAAGGACAACAACAAAAACAAAAGCAATTATCGAGCTTCCTGAGGAATAACATCCAGGGTTTAAGTCCGGTCTCCTCACCTGTACTCACATATATGTATTACCACTTCACCCTCCCTGCCGTCCCCTACCCCACAATGGCTTCTAGAATTAATCTGTATTGGTAAACTAGGGGAAAAAAACCACATGACATACAGACAGACATAGGCAAATTAGCCCCAGGCAGTCAGAGAACTGGGGTGAGAAGCCTTTAGAGACTGTGGTGTTTTTAATAGGAATGTTTCCCTCAGATGCATGTGTTTGAATGCTTGGCTATAGGGAGTGGCACTATTAGGAGGTGTGGCCTTATCAAAGTAAGTATGGCCTAGTTGGAAAAAGTGTGTCATGGTTGGGTGGGCTTTGAGGTCCTATATGTTCAAGCTATGCTCAAGTGTGGCTCACAGTCTCCAGCTGCTGCCTGTGGATCAAGATACAGAACTCTTAGCTCCTTCTCTAGCACTGTGTCTGACACATGCCACCATGTTTCCTGCCATGACAATTATGAACTAAACATCTGAAATTGTAAGCCAGCCCCAATTAAATGGTTTCCTTATAAGAGCTACTATGGTCATGGTGTCTTTTCACAGCAATAAAACTCTAACTAAGATAGAAATGATTTACAGTTAACACAGCAAGAAAGGAAGAAGAAAAGAGTGTTGTGCAGTTGAACTTCTGTTAGTTTGAAGGCAGGATGGAAATCTGAGTAAGCCCACAGTCATATTGACTCCTGTGTTCTGCGGCTGGCAGCTGGATTTGAAAAATAGGATATAGAACTAGATTCTTAATTCTGTGGGGGATCTAAATAGAATCCTGTAATGACTGGTTTTGTCTTCCAATTAAGTTAGAGTCATCAGAAAGGTAGGAGTTACAGTTGAGAAAATACCTCCGTGAAATGCAGCTATAAGTCATTTTCTCAATTAATGATCAGTGATGGGAGGGCCATCATGGTGCCTGGTGCTATCCTGGCTTTGTGGTCCTGTGTTCTATAAAAATGTAGGTTGATAAAGCCATGAGAAGCAAGCCAGTAGACACCACTCCTCTATGGCTTCTGCATCAGCTCCCGCCTCCAGGATCCTGTCTGGTTTGAGTTCCTGTTCTGACTTTCTTTGGTGATACGTAGCAACTTGGCTTTATAAGTTGAACAAATCCTTTCCTCCCCTACTTGCCTTTTGGTCATAGTGTTTTCATCAAGCAATAGAATGTCAAACTCAGCTCTGGCTTTTACCAGAGGCAGGATGTGGATGACTCAGGATGACCAGAGTGCAAGGCTTGACTGGCAGCAAAAAAGGCAGCGCAGAAGTTTTAAGGAACACAAGAATATGGAAAGAAGTATCAGGAAGAAGATGGTTTTGCTTGGCAGATACTCAGAAAGGCTTTGGTCTCTGGAGACTGCTTTAAAGGACTGAAATTTTTGAGTGTTTTTTTTTTAAATCTGTTTCATAGCAAATGTTGGTATTTTCCAAATTAAAATAAGAGTTTGTTTGGAGTTCTATACTCATTAACTAATAATTCCAATATGGGTTAATATAAATGACTCCTTCCATAAAAATGACTATACTTCTTTTTATGCAGCAAGGAAACTGACATTGATTTCCACTTTGCAAATTGATTGAATATCTGACTTAATACAGTATATTTATATTCACATATCCATTCCTGAATTCAATCCCTCATAGTTTATTTTGTTTAAATATGTAAAGAAAATTTAGCTTCATAAATACATGCTTGAAAAGGAATCTATAGTCTTTTTCCATTAATGAACTAATTTATTTGCTTTACAACCCAATCAGTGATCTCCTTTTCAAATGGTCCTCCTTTTCACAGTCCCTCCCTGCATCCCACCCTGGCCCATCCATAGGCAAGCACTAATTCCTGACACGATTAATGATACTCAGTTGTGTTTGCAGACAGGAGCTCAGCATAAGTGTCCTCTGACAGGCTTCTGACTGAAACAGTTGCAAAGACCCACACCCAATCATTGGACAGAGCTCAGGAAGTCTTATGCAAAAGTTTGGGAAATGATTGAGGGCACTGAAGGGGGTAGGAACTCCACAGGAAGGCCAACATGGTCAACTAACTTGGACCCTTGCAGGCTCCTAGATACTGAACCACCAATCAAAGAGCATACAGAGGCTGGACTGAACCTCCCATCACTGCTGCACATATGTAGCAGATATGCTGTTTGATCTTCATGAAATTATAGTGTTTTCAAATTGCCATAAGTACTTGTCTTTGAGATATAATCAAAGATCAAGAATTAGGCTGGCAAGATGGCTCAGTGAAACCAAGCATGATGACAGAAGACCTACGTGTGGGGAGGAAAGAACTGCCTCTGGAAAGTTGTCCTCTGACCTCCACAACCATGCTGTGAAGTGACATTGCCCATTTATATTCACACACACACACACACACACACACACACACACACACACACACACGCACACGCACACGCACACGCACATGAATAATAGTAGTAAATCTTCTGACATCGCTAGTAGACAAAATCTTATAACAAACCCTCTGACCCTCTGTCTTTTCCCATTTTCCCACTTCCTCTTCTAAAATGGTCCCCAAGTGTCAAGTGCAGGAGTTGTTTGTAGATGTAGCCACTGAAACTGAGCTCCACACTCCTCATTTGATCGGTTTTGGTTTTAGGTAATGGTATATATCTATAAACAGGGAAAATCCCACAAGCCCTCACCCATACACAAAGAATTATAGGCAACTAAGGGATGATGAGAGAGAATTTATCTTCCCCAGGGAAAAGCACTCCTGATGATTATCCAATAGCAAAGGTCAGTCCTGAAAACATACATACAAATAATGTTAGATAGGACAGTTATAATTATGTATTTAGGAGTACATATGGTTATGCCTATACATATATGTACATAACAAAAATTAATGAAAAAACACCATACGGGAGGTTTTGGTAGGGAAGAAAGGGAAGGGGACAAATATATTACAATCTCAAAAAATTAGAAAATTAAATCTTGAATTTTTAAAAACAACTTGAAAAAAAATGAAAGGTAGGGAAGCTACCTCTGAAGGTAAGAGTACTTTCTGAGTTTGATTCTTCATCATCTACATAAACACCAGGCATGTGCAACCATGCATTGAGGTAGGTGAAGATAGGCAGAAGCCAGGAGCTCACCGGCTATCCAGCCCAAGCCAAAAAAAAAAAAAAAAAAAAAAAAGCAAATTGCAGGTTCAGTGAGAGACCTTGTCTGAAAAATTAATGGGGAAAGAACAATAGAGGAAGACATCCATTGCGTCTTCTTGTCTCCATGTGCATCTACCTGGACATATCCACCTACTTATGTGTTCACATACACAGTCATAGTTATACCTGCACAAAGAACAAATCACAAAATACAACCAAAGCACCTAAACCAAGTGGGAGAGCGATCTCTGAGATGGAAAACAGATGATGTCACTGTATAACCACTGTAATTTAACACCTTAGCAGAGTGCCACGTGATGGGGTAGAGAGTGGAAAGTGGGGTAGAATTTGTCATATGACTGAATTTGAGGAGCCGGACAGAGAGCTAAGAGGAGCTAAGCAGCCAGGGAGTCTCCATCACTGGGTAGGAGAATGAGAGCTGTAGACACAGCGCTGGAGAGAAAGAGCTGTAGACACAGCGCTGGAGAACGAGAGCTGTAGACACAGCGCTGGAGATACATAAGCTTTCCTCCAAGGATAGGAACTGCTTTGTTGATCAGCATAGGCTATGTATGACAAAGAGAAACACCTACTTATGTTGTAAATGGATTACCCCAAGCACTGAAAAGTGGCAGCGCTGTGCTCATTCTTGCTCTTGCCTGTTGGTATCCATGTATGTTTCTGTCGAGTGCACTCCTATAAGTGAAATTTCTGGCTGGGTGTGCACATGTTAATTCCTGTGGCAGTACTAGTGGTGGTACTCGACTATGCTTCCACCAATGGCTCCAATGTTCTTCACCTTCTTTAGTGTTTATGTACCCCACAGCTTCTATTTTAGTCATTCTAGCGGGAGTATAAATTTAATTTGTTTTCAATTGGTACTTTCCTTATTACTTATAAAAGGGAACTGAATCCCTTTCATATGTTCATATGATCTTTATGATATAAGTAACCACTTAAATGACTAATAAAAGCCAGTTCCTTATTATACTGGAATAAAGGGTCTTCCAGTGATGCTTTAAAAGATTTGTAAGCACCTCCTGCGTAGAGAAAAATCTTTATCAGAGTTATTTTACTATTTGTGTATCCTCCATTTAAAATGTAAAACTCTGAGGGGAAAAATCCCTATTTCATAAAGAGATACAGAAAAGCCTCCCTGGTCGTACTCAGTAGTGATAATCCAATCTGAAGTTTGCTGAGGCATTAATAGCAAGGCATTGAGAGAATCCCAAAAGCAATGGAAAGGCAGTGGTTCTCATCCTTCCTATGCTGTGACCCTTCAATATGGTTCCTCATGTTGTAGCAACCTCCAATGATAAAATTATTTTCATTGCTACTCCTTAACTATAATTTTGCTACTGTTATGAGTCATAATGTAAGTATATGATATGGAAGATGTCTGACAGGCCACCCCCAAACAGCTTGTGACCCACAGGTTGAGAACAACTGGCCTAAAAAAAAAAAAAAAAAAAAAGAAACCAGTTTGCAAAGTGAACCCTGAACAGGCCTGTGTGAAAGGCTTGCTGGTTTTGACATTTATGTATGCCCAGCATCCCCTCACCAAGGGAGACCCTGAGATAAAAGGGGCAGGAAAGGCTGTCACATGATTCTGGAAAAATTTATTTGTGCAAAAGTAGAATAAGTAAGAGTTCTCTGTCAACTCCAAATAACACTAAATAGAAATAACTAACTCTAAATAGAAGTAAGACGACATTGAGGGGCATCTGCTCGAACCAAAATAGTCTGCACATGGCCCACTGAAAATCAGCTCTCATGAAAGAGTTGGCTAATTATTTTTTATTTGGTGCTGACATTCCTGAAATACCTCCACCACCTGAGGCCTTACGCTTGACTTCTCTCAACTGCTTGATTTATATGTTTAGAAATTGTTGTGGGTGTCTAAATATGCTGCAAGCAGAATTTTGACAAACTGTAAATGGCCGCCACTACAAGACATGGCCACTGTTTCCGTGGAACACAAGATTTATAAAAAATTCCATGGAAAATCAAACATCTCTATGTAAACATGTACAAACTGCTCCGGGGATTCATTTTGATGAGACCCATTGCTTTTCATGTCAACTCTGATGCTATTCACTTGGGGAGAACGCCACTGTGACTCATGAGCTGGACAACCCAGGCAGTTGTTCTAAGGAAGAGCAAGGAGTCCTGCCTAGACCTTGTCTATTAAAAAGATAGGGGGATAAATCTGTTGACCTTTTTGTTGTTGTTGTTTGTTTTGAGTCTCTATGTCCTGGTTTATGTGCCCTTTTTTTCTATGTAAATAAGATAGCCAATGAATCAAAGATCAAACATTCAGGGACTATGACAGGGAAGGTGGCTCATGCTCTGAGCACCAGTCATTGTTTCCAGCTCACAGAAGTCAGTGTAGCTATGAACACTTATGGAAACTTCAGGCATCTTATTAACACTTCCGTTGGTGTTAACCCTTCATTGACCACAATGACTCTGCAAGGTACTTGTTATTAACTCTTTGTTCAGGTACGGAAATTGAGAAGTAAAATGGTTACCGCCGTCTCCACCTTCTTCAAGTCTCTGCTTCTCTGATCCCACCTTGGCTGACGTCTTCTGCTTTGTCAGGCAGTGGACTTATTTCTTTAAATCTCTGGACATCTCCTATCATGGACTTCAGAGGAAATTTGAATTATACAGTGTTCTTCTAAAGTTTGAGTAATCAGATGCCAAGTACCAGTAAGTAAATATGCAAACATATGACTGATGAAGGCATATTTCACTCTAGAAGTGTAGAGAGTTTTCCCATGTATTTTAAGGAAAAACTCTAAGTTAAAGCAAAGGAATGGAAAGTGATTGCTGCACTACATTTACTTCAATTAATCAATATTGTGGAATGGCCATTCTACATCTTTTAAGTAGAAAAAACTATAAGCTATATAAAATAGTATATATTATATTATTATACATATCTATTATGTATACTATACACACACTTCTTATTACAAGGGCTTGTAGGAAATTAAACAGAACAGAAGAAGCCTTCCTTATAATAGTATAGGTGGGAATGTAAATTCGTATAGCCTTTATGAAAACAATGTAGAGGCACCTGTAAAAACTCAAAATAGAATTACCACATGACATAGCAACCCAGCCTCTGAATATGTAGCCACGGGAACCAAAATCACTCTGTTGAAGGCATTCCTATGTTAGCTGCAGCATTGTCCATGATAGTCACCTTTTGAAAGCAGCTCACATCCACCAGTGGATTAGTGGGTAAAGAAAATAGGATATCAGCCTTACGAACAGCGAAGTCAATCTGGTCACGTGCACCAAGGTGAGCACAGGGTGGAGAAGAGACAGAAAGACAAGCACTGAAATGTTTCGCACTGTGTGAAGTCTAAAAACAGAATTGCACTTAGAGAACTCGGAGGCAGGATAAAGGCCACTGAAGGCTGAGGGCAGGCTGTGGGGGGAAGCAGGAGAAGCCACTCATTTTATCCAGTGAGCTGTTGTCGGCTGACGTGAGGGATCGGTTTATCCATCTGTCCTATAGCAAGGTAGCTGAGATCAGTAACTATGCCCTGCACAGTCTGCAGTAACGGAGAAATTTTACATGTCTAACAAATAAAAAGTGACAGGTAAGGGAAACAATGCATATTTATCTTGCTTGATTTATTCATTCCACATTGGACATGTGTATCAAAACATGATGCATATTTGTACACAGTAGTGACGTGTCAGTTCAAAAGAGTCACTGAAAATAAAAAAAGTAGTTAAGTGTAAGGCAAGTCTTTTAGAAATTTGTAAGTATGTGCTAACTATTGCTTCTATGTTTCATGTCCTTTAGTCTAGTCCTTTCTTATGTTTACTCTGATAATTGCTCTTCAAAGTCAATTTTCGAACTTGCTTTTAGTAGTGGGATTTTGTATATTTATAATGAATTTTATGATTGTTGGTACAGTTGTTATTTATCATTATAAGATGTGTTTAAAGTGTCATGAATTCCGTGCCTCCCCTCCAAAAAAAACCCACCAGTATTTATCTTGTACACAGTGTTATTGACATTTTAAACAGTTGAAATTAATTGAAACAGTGAAAGTAGCATGTGAGCAAACAGAGTTTGAGGGATATTAGGAAAAGCTAGAACAAAGGAATAGAGCTAGAGGTGAGACATCCACCAGCCTCCTTAGGTGGTAAACTGATAAGACACAGTAGCTGCTTGGACTCAGACAGAAAGCACTAATGCAAGAAAGCACTAATAGAAGATATCTTAGTAGGAGAACAGTGGGGGCAGTGGATGAACAGAACTCAATAGCAAATTAGATGTATACTGTAGAGGATGGGAGAGGATTTTAAAATTTACACTTAGAAGATATATAAAAGTTTATAGGCCAGTTTTTTGGTTGGTATGTTCACTCAGTTTTGGAGACAAGATCTTTTTACCATGGAGCTCAGGCTGGCATATCCTGCATTAGGATCTAGAGTATGGGGATTATAGTCATCTACCACTATGCCTGGACAAGTTTCCCAGCTATGTACCTAGTGAAAGTTTCAAGGCTAGCCCAGTCTACAGCTAGAGGTACACAGAGAAACCCTGTCTCACAAAATCAAAAGAACAGCAACAACAACCCTGTCCTTACACCCTGATCAAACTGATCAAACTGATGCTGATCAAACACCCCATCACTGAACTACACTCTCAATCTCCACATAGTGAATACTTTCCTTATCCCAACAAGCTCTCTTGGCATTGGGATGACAGAGTGAAGAAAACCAAGCCCTGACTCTCAAGAAACTACATATCTGTGTTGTGGGCACGCGTGATATAAGAGAAAATGATCAGAGAATATCTGACAGACTCCAGAGAAAAGCACAGCTGTATAAACATCTCCTTTGAGCTGTGAGAGAGTAACTAGTATCAGGTCAACCATGCCCCAAGAACACCTGTAAGGACTGGGTTAAATAAAACAGAAAAACAACAGTTGTCATAAGGCACCAGGAAACTTCCAAGGCAACAGAGACCATTTGGGACAAAGACTGCAGAGGAAGAAGATAATGGAGATTGGAGCCTGACTCAGCACAGACTCTTTGGAGCATCCCTGTGAGACATTGATGCTGACTCATTGCTCGGGGCTAGTTTCCAAGCATATAAACAGAAACAGTAAGGTCGGCTGAAAATCCACAGAGCTTTAGTGTACAAAGCACTAAAGAAAAACAAGGGCAAAAAAATCCAATGAAGAAGCAAAACCTCAAACATTCTAAGAGTGGGATCCAAGAAGAAAAGTCCCCAAGTAGGCAACTACTAATGAGGTGAAGATTATTTATCAACACGGAATACTGTTCGCTAGAAGCCATTATCACACACATCTCAGAAGATTTCATAGGTGACTCTGCCTTCCAAAACAGAAATAATTCCAGGATAAATGCTAACATGACCAAGTGGTAAAGCGGGACAATAGAAACTCATCACAGTGTCCCAGCCACATTTGATACATAACATACATATTAAAACCTGATGGCATGGTACAGACTTATGATTCTGAGGGTCGAAAATTGGGAAGTAGCTGGGTTGCCAGCTTTTCTTTTTGGGTCTCCCATGATGGGGGTTTCTGATTTCTATTTATAGAAATGACTATGCTGTGTTTCCAAGGCTGCCCATGTGCATGTCTGGCAACTGGTCGTGACTGTTGGATGCAAAATGAGCTTGGGCTGTTAGCTGAAGGTATTACATTGCCTTCCATACTATTGTGGTCTCAGTGTAGTTGGATTTTTTTTCAACTGTAACCACTCTGAAACATCCAGGTGTAAGCTGTAATGGCTTCATTATCAGCCATAGAACCAGCCACGTTCACTTGCATGTGTTTTATGGAGGAAGTAAATCATGTTTAGCTAGAGGCAGTAAGACCTTTTAATATAGGCATGGGGATTGCTCAGTATCACTTACCTGTGCTATTTGGCTAAAGCACAGTTAAACCAGTGCTTTTTCAAAGGTAGAATCTAGACTGTGCTTCTCTGTGTTGCCATGCTGGAAAGTGTCTTTAGTTCTGAGACCTTCTAAGGTGTGTAGCATTTTCACCTCTCCCTTTCCCTTCTCTGATTCTTCCCTCCTCCCTCTTTTGTGACTTTCTGGAAGATCAGCTTAAACATCTTTACTCTTTCTGGCTGGAACTTTAGAATATTCTGTTGTCTTCTGTATGTTCTTGCCTGACCCTCTTGCTGGTCTGCAAAAATCATAGTGTATTTACATGTAAGTTTAAAACGTCAGCATTTTCTGTCACTAGTGTGTTAATGTTTCATGAGTGATTTTATATTTTTCTTCTCTTGGATGTAAGGAGGGAAGCCAAGTGGGGGAATGGAAGTTAGGCATACCCCTTGTACTATGGAAAGCCTGAAGTTTGACTTTCTCCTGAACTGAAGGAACTTGGAGACATGTCTATAAAAATCCGATTTTACAACTGCTAACATGCCCCATGCTGTGTCATAATTTTATATTTTGCTAAAGATTCTTGCTCAAAGCATAAGCTTATATAAATATATTTTCTGCGTTCTTCTGAACTTAGATTTCGTTCTTCAGCATTTGAAGCTAATTTGGGTAATTCATTTTTCATATTCATCTTCAATAGAAGAAGAACACATTGACTTTGTAAAATAAGATCTAATCTCAGATTCTAGACAGATGGAGTTAAGAAACATGGAATGTGAGTCCTCCACCTTCTGCTGCATTCTGCTGCTGGGTCTCACCTTGTGCAGTCAGTGCTGTGTCTGTCCTTACGAGTGTTGCCACAGGTAAGGTGCAGACACCTGTGCCCACCATGCAGCTTACACAGAGACTAGGGAGTGCGCTCATACCTTCTTCTGTCGCCCTGCATCTTTGTAAGCTCTATACAAGAATCCGCTCTATCTAATCTATGTAGGAATATCTGACTTTCAATGGAGTCATCAAAGCATTACAAGTCCATGTGCTTTTTTTTCTTCCTTCTTTAAAGCAGAAAATCTGAGGAATAACTTTTTAAACGTATTTTTTGTTTTTTGTTTTTCAAAATAGGGTTTCTTTGAATAGCTTTGACTGTCCTAGAACCATGTAGGCCAGGCTAGCCTTGAACTTAGAGATCCACCTGTCTCTGCTTCCTGAATCATAAGAGGCTACAGTGTTTTTACATTGTACTCATCAATGCTACGATGTGACACACACTTATTATTGACATAAATGTGCTTATAGCTTCTCTCATCAAACTCTTGTTTAATGGACACAGAATAGCCCTCTGAACAATATTATATAGCTCTTTGAAGACAGTTTTTGCCATCTTAAAGACAATTAGGAAAAATGGAAATTCTAAATTCTATTAAGTAAAATTAAAATATAGAATCTAGGATATTTGATCTGACTATGCTATACATTATAATTAAAGTCTGTTATTCCTTTCAAAGATGTTAACTTATTCAAACAATAGATATAAATTATATTTTAAATATTATAACATTTATTATATTTAGAAAAGAATATTTTAAGCATCTAACATGTATGTTAACCTAATCAATGTTTAGTGCTTAGACAGGAGAATACAGAGATTCATAGATACATAAAATAAACTATTTATATCTATGGTCATATTGTGTTTAAGCAGAAAATAAAATATATTGTAGCAATTGTTAGCCAACTGGTATTTAAGGTGAAGAATATTCTGAAATATATAGACTCAATCATTAAAAATTCAAATATACCCAATATTGTCAGAAGATGATTGGAAGCTAACAGAGCCCATTTCTTTCTTTTTAATAAATTGGACCATAAACTTAGAGTAAATTAGTATTTGTGTAAAGAATAATTTAATAATCAGGCAATTTCCCACATCACCAACTAGATCACTTGTTCTTTTGGTTCAGAATCTCTTATACTAAAGAGATATTAGGGTTGTTTTGATCTGCATTTCCCTGATGACTAAGGATGTTGAACATTTCTTTCGGTGCTTCTCGACCATTTGTGTTTCCTCAGTTGAGAATTCTTTGTTTAGTTCTGTACCCCATTTTTAATAGGGTTATTTCATTGTCCTGAGTCTAATTTCTTGAATTCTTTGTATATATTGGATATTAGTCCTCTATCAGAAATAGGCTTGGTAAAGATCTTTTCCCAATCTGTTGGTTGCCGTTTTGTAATGTTAACAGTGTCCTTTGTTTTACAGAAGCTTTGCAATTTTATGAGGTCCCAAATCTACCTCACACAACTGAAAATGGTTAAGATGAAAAATTCAAGTGACAACAGATGCTGGCAAGGATGTGGGGAAAGAGGAACATTCCTCCATTGCTGGTAAGATTGCAAGCTGGAACAACTACTCTGGAAATCAGTTTGGTGGTCCCTCAGAAAATTGGACATAATATTATCTAAGGACACAGCAATACCACTGCTGGGCATATATCCATGGTCCAACATATAATAAGGACACATGCTCCACTATGTTCATAGCAGCCTTATTTATAATAGCTAGAAACTGGAAAGAACCCAGATGTCCTTCAACAGGGAAACAGATGCAGAACTTGTGGTACATTTATACAATGGAGTACTACTTACTATTAAAAATGATGATGTCATGAAATTCTTAGGCAAAAGGATAGAACTAGAAAATATCATCTTGAGTGAGGTAACCCAATCACAAAAAGACACAGATGGTATGCACTCACTGATAAGTGGATATTAGCCCAAAAGCTCGGAATACCCAAGATACAATTCACCGACCACATGAAACTCAGGAAGAAGAAAGACTAAATAAAGTATGGGTCCTTCGGTCCTTCTTAGAAGAGCTAACAAAAAACTCAGGAGCAAATATGGAGACAAAGTGTAGAGCAGAGACTGAAGGAAAGGCCATCCAGAGACTCCCCCACCTGGGGATCCATCCTGTATACAGTCACCAAACCCAGAGACTATTGTGGATGCCAAGAAATGCATGCTGACAGGAGCCTGATACAGCTGTCTCCTGAGAGGCTCTGCCAGAGCCTGACATGTACAGAGGTGGATGCTCTCAGTCAACCATTGAACTGATCACAGAGTCAATAAAGGAGTTAGAGAAAGGACTGAAGAGGTTTGCAATCTCATAGGAAGAATAACAATATCAACCAAACAGAACTTCCAGTGTCTAAACCACCAACCAAGGAGTACACATTGAAGGATCTATGGCTCCAGCCATATATGTTTCAGAGGATAGCCTTGACGGGCATCAGTGGGAGAAGAGGCCCTTGGTCCCGTGAAGGCTCGGTACCCCAGTGTAGGGGAATGTGAGGGCAGGGAGGAGGGAGTGGGTGAGTGGGTAAGGTTACACCCTCATAGAAGTAGGAGGAGGGAGTGATGGGATAGGGGATTTCTGGAGGGGAAATTGGGAAAGGGGATAGCATTTGAAATGTAAATGAATAAAATATCAAAAAAAAAAAAGGGATATTAGTAACGTGGTACCAAGGAAACACAACTCTCCCTAACGGGGCTTCTTCCTTAAGGGCAGACCTTCAGTGTGAGCAGATGTATATTTAGATTAGTGTTATGTTGAGATGAAGTCAAGAGAGTGCATATCAGCATCTGCAGCCTTCCACATGATCTTTGAGCTCCTACCACACAGACAAGATGACCCAGTAGTTTATCTTGGGATGTCAAGGTCCTCTTAATTACTTTCTCTTCCTCATTATGTTCTAAAACGTTCATAACTGCATCTTCTGTAGCATAAATAAATGCCACTTTTCTTCAAAGGAAGCCTAAATAACTATGATAAGAGCTTAGTGTAAGAATATGCATACATTATAAGCTGCATTCTTTTAAAAAGAAATGAGAAAAATAAGTTCACATGACAAGGGTAATTGTATGATGTTCTAACAGTTATTATGATGGTGCTCCTATCAAGAATAGTTAATGTTTGTTAATGTGAGAGCACCATCTGTATGCTTGGTTCTATTTAAAATAATATGTCCTCAGGGAAAGGGAGAAAGGAAAGGGAAGGTTTACCCATGCAGTAAGAAGGGAGTTATGGAAAAAATTTCATGATACAGGGGATTGGAAAACTTGCAGATAATATTAATCTGAATAAATATCTAATTTTACACACTTAAAATAATACAAGTTTAAACATGATATGCATAACTTTTGAAAGTCAGAAGACATGGAACAGCAGCAGTGGCAAAAATTAAATGTACAGATGTTATCTTTAAAAATAAAACAGATTAATAAGACATTGTAAGCCAAAAATATGTAATACAGAGGCAACAAAGGGCTACCTCTGTGGAATAATGTTGGACTAGGAGCTGCTTCCACATACCATGCAGCCTAGTTACTTCCCATCCCATTCCATATGTGATGGCACGCCATGACCAGGCAGAGTGATTTTGGCTTATGGTTGCAGGGGGCTAGATGTCCATCATGGTGTGAAATCGATGGAATGCGCAGGAATGGGAAAGTGGAAGAAAGAACAGGAAGTGTGTTGAAGCTACAAACCTACAAATCACACCCTTTGTCTCTTTATATATTTTCCTTGAGATTGTTTTGGAGTAGTAATAAGGTTATCATTTAGTACTTATCAACTACTTTTTGGATTATCTTTTTAAAATGTCCATTTGCTTTGGATATGCCATCCATAAATAACAGGGTATAAGGTATAACTTGTATTCTTCATCTAAATCTGACATTATCTTCCTCTATAGTCGAATCTAGATTTATATTTAGTGACATAGTAAGCCAGTTCTACATTCTTGGTTTTCTGCTTGTTTTTTTTTTCTTTTCTCTTGATTAAAAAAAATCTTATTGAATTTTCTAAAAATTAAATATGCTATAGTAGTTTATCTTGACTTTTTTTTTTTTTCTGAGGCAGGGTCTTACTATGTATCCAGCTATACATAGACTAGACTGGCCTCAAACTCACAAAGATCTGCCTTCCTCTGCCTCCACATAATTGGGATTAAGGGCCTGACACACCACATCTGGCTTCAATCTAGAATGTTTATGGGCATCTCTGTGTCCTTCCCCACTATCTAAAGGAGATTTTCTTTTATTTCAATGACCTTTTCTGGGGCATGTAAGAATCAACCAATGTGATATTAAGGAATTATTTTCTTAATTTACCACACATTACAGCATAACATGCAAAGAGTGACCACAATGAGTTATTCAACAACAAGCCAAAAGTATGATCAAAACTTTGAGTGTGTTATTGGTTCAACCTCTGAAGTATATTGATTTCCTGAGCCAACACTTGTCATATTTGGTGCTTCCCAGTTCACCTGTGAGATACTGTAGCCTATATTTCATGCTTCTTATGAAATTAGTGACAGAAGCACTGTGAAGCCAGTTAGAGGAGAGCAAAGCATCAATTCTCAAGGCAAATCAGACTTCACAAGAGTGCAATTATTCCCATCAATTGTACACCCACTGTCCTCACGCCAATGTAATTATAGTTAAAATCTTTAGATGTTTCTTGAGTGAATGTTCATTGCCAGGAGGAGGAACTACTTATATTCATGATTGACTTTAAAAATGAAATTATGTAGTTTCTTTGAGCAAATGTATCCCATCTGCTATGGACAAAGAACTTATAGGAGGTATACAATATACAATGAAGTTACACCCATCATCAAAATCGTGCATGAACTGCTCGCTCAGAGTGTTAATGCAGCCAGGGTCCAACATAGTTTTAAATGTTCTCATAACACCATATGGTGAACAATTTACAGAAATTGAAGACCATCATAAGCATATGGGTTTATCCCACATGAGCTGAAGCAATTTTAGGGTCTGAAAACATCTAATCAAAACGAACGCTCTTTTAAGTGTCAAAATAGATCGGAATTAAATGTTGTCAGCTTGAGCGCTCTTCTGTTTCTGATGTGGGTGACTGTATACTTGGATGTGTAAAATATAAAGAGAATCGAAAGAAACAACATTTGATTTAATGTAAAGTAGTGTCATTACAAATAGTTCATTGGGTTGAGTCCTAGCTTCCTGGTCATTTGAGACTGTAGCTTTCTGGTTTTCACGTCAGTGTACCCCACATTTCTCCAGTGAACAAAGCCAGCCACACCAAGCAGAATGATGGTTATTAGCGTAGTACATTTTAAATTTTAATTTTTATATATTTCTCTCAAAGTCATAATGATTTAATGTTTAATTCATGTTTCATTTTGGTTCATTAGTGTATATTTGATTTATTTCATCTATTTTTCTTTTTTTGTATCGCATTTGTAATAGACTTCATTAAGGTAAAATAAATTATTCAAGAACACTTGATATCAAGTTCTTTGGGGGTTTTAGTTTTCTGTCAAAATCCTCTGAAATATTTCTAGTTATATACTTATTTTTCTCTGTGTTTGTGCATGTGTGCATATATATGTATGCACATGTATGTGGTCATGTGAGTTTACATGTGTACCAGTGTGTGTGCATATGTGCATGTGTTGTGGAGGCTGGAGGATTGACCATTATTCCAAAGGGGAAGTTCACCTTTTTGTTTTAAGACAGAGTCTCTCCCCTACATGGAACTTACCAAGTGGGGTACGCTGAATGGCCATAGAGCCCTAAGGATACATCTGTCTCTAACTCTGCAGCATGACCATTATGCAAATGGCACTACTGGGTGTGATGGCACATGCCTTCTTTAGGAAGAAGAAGTAGATAGCTCTCTGTGAGTTCCAGCCTGGTCTACATAATACATTTTAAGCTAGCTATTTAGATAGTGTCTGTGCCACCACACCCAGCTTTATATGTAGAACTAGAACTCAGGTCCTTAGGTTTGCTTGACAGTTTATTAACTAAGCCATTTCCTTAGACCCTTTATTATATACTTAATATTACTTATATTGATGCATATTTTGGTTGTCAATTTGGCTTCATCTGGAATGAACTAAAAGCCCAAAATGGTGGGTACCCCAGTGAGGAATTTGTGCTTAATTAAATCATTTTAAGCAGGAAGATCCACTTCTAATCTAGATCTCTGAGGTGGGAAGACACACCTTTACTCTGGGCCACATCTTCTGCTGGAAGCCTATCTAAGGACAGAGAAGAAGACAGGCTGTCTCTTTCCCTGCTTGCTCCTTGCGTTTCTAGTGAGTCCCCCTTTTACTGGCATTAGTGCCTACCTACTTCTTTAGGATTCTAGTGTATACTGAAGACCAGCTGAGACAGCCACCCTCATGGAACAAATAGCTACTGTATCCTTAGACCTTCCATTCATAGGTAGCCATTATTGGATTTCCTGGTCCACAGCTCATAGTCATTCTAATAAACCCTCACTCTACAGAGAGATTCATTCTATAAGTTCTGTTTCTCTAGATAACCCTAACTATATACTAATAGTTATATTATTATAACCACAATAATAAACTCAACATTTAGTTCAGTAACATTTTTCTAAACACAAAATGTGACAAATATATTTCAAGGCTTTTTTTTTTCTTCCAATTTCCATAACCTTCTGATATACAGCTCAAAAATGCAATGAATCTCCTGATTTCCCGTTGTGTATTTGTTACAATTTATGGTCACATTTAAAGTAACTCACACCAAAATTTTTTGTACTCATGCCTCCAATTTTTGAGATTTGATTTCTGTTTCTATTCCTGGTTTCCATCTGCCTGGCTTTAAATTTATTTTATAACCTGTCTGAAGCAGTTACACTTTCACAAATGTATCTCTTCAATTCCAAAGATAGATGACCTAGAAGGACCTTTGAAATACACTAGTCCTGTGGAATTTCTTTCCCACCAACACCTCTGAAGAACAGAGCACATTTCTGTCAGACACAGCAGTTCAGTGGAATCTAAGTTTTCAATGGTATGGCCAGCCATACATGGGGTAAGAAGCAGAATTTGCCCAGCGGGTTTTGTGGGGTTAAGGCGATATCCAGAAGAATCAGATGAGATGAATGAAAGAATTCTCCCAATCCAGAGTTCCCATTCTTAAGGCAGAGTCACGGGGCTGGACATCTATTGTTACAGTTTGTCTCAGAGCTGCAGCTGGGGCTAAGCTTTTGACCACTCATCTAAAACTTTGTCTTCAATACCATATCACGTTCCCACATTCATGTGTTCGTGTTCTAAAACATTCTGTATCTTTGTTTGCTAACAATATCAACTGATTTTGAATAATTTAATTAAAAAATCTTTTAAAATTACACTGAATAATTCATGAAATTGGGAAGGCAGGCTCTGACCAGATGCCCTGCTCTCTATTCCTGGGAATAAAGAGACATTCTTTCTTAGCCTGACTCAGCAGAAGTGCATGCCCTCTGTTCAAGGTGCCGTGAAGCCATGTTGGTGTCATGTACCCACACTTTGGAAAGTCAGGAACTGGATGTGCTGGTCAGAGGTCTCCTCAGACACCATCCCAGGAGAGGAAATCACATCCCCAAAGAATATTTAGATATTGTTGAGTGAGGATGGCAGGGCTGAGCATTGGGATTCAGAACAGCAGTCATGCATCCACTCAAAACCCATCTGGAGGAGATCTCCTTCCATTGGTGTCTTCAAGCCTTTCTTTTCATTACATCAGCCATCCTGGTAATTTCTCAGTGCACCTGCTGTGATCACAATAGGGTTTCCCCCCTCCACCATCATGCATGGGTAGACCATGCAGAGCGGAGAGATCAGCTCCCTAGATTCAGGACTATAACATGGAGTGATGTGAATGAATAAGGCGTTGCCTTGAGTTGTACTTGGAGTCAAATTATATTGGAGATCTGGCTAGAAAACTCCATCCTAAAAGGTCTTTCTAAAAAGGTTAATTTTTTTACCTGCATAAGTTAATACATGCAGCTGTGCTATGAAAAATGCACTTTTTGAAGAGAATTTAGCCCCTGGGCATCACTTCCTCCACAGTCCATTTTTTAAAAGCCACGAAATGGAAAGAAAGTGACAGACCAAGTGCCTGAGACGCTAAAGGGCAGGGCATTTGTGAGCCTGCCAATATTTACAGCCATATGCCCCAGCAGGAGAAGCAAAAGTGAAGGATGCGTTTTTTTCCGTGTGAAGCAGAGCGATACCGTAGGTTTTATAGACTGCTTCAGGATTTGGCACTACTGAGAGCCAGAATAGTTACACAAACTTAAAAAGCTAAGTAGGAGGCAGCTAAGGAGAAATTCAAATGGAATAAGTGAGGGGCCACTTATGCCTCTGGGAAATCTCATCTTCACTCTGAGCTGCATCCCCCCACCCCCACCCCCTCTAACAAGCCTTGGAACTATCCTCAAAAGCACCATAATGGCTTGACAGTGATTTGGCAGACTCTGGCTTTGCTCAGGTCTCAGAGAGAGGTTTCAGCCACTGGGGTGGGGGGATGTTAAAGTCCAGATTAAATTACTTTGTTTTTAAACATTTTGTGGGAACACAGAGTTTTTTTATGTGCCGCTGTGGGCTGTGCATGTATCTATTTATGTATACATGTTTGTGAGGGTGTGTGTGGGTACATGCCTGTGTGGAATTGCCCAAGCTTACACATGCATGTTGAAGCCTAAGGATGATGTCTGAGGTCCTCCTGGACAGCTCTCTACCTTTTACATGAAGACAGCTTTTCTCAATTAAACCCAGAACACATGGTCTAAGTGCTCTGTCTCTGGCCTCTATACTTATAGGCAGGCTGCCATGGCTATCCCACATTCACATGGCTCACCCTTCCATTCCAGTACTTTGCCCACTGAGCCAGGAACTCAGTTTATAGAGTTTTTATAAAAAATCATTTTCTCTTCCTTTCTAAAAGATGAGCTTGCTCTGGGAATACAAGTAATAAAAAAAGAAATAAATTTACATGTATAAGCCCATAAAGTAAATCACATTCAAATTTTACTGATTTGCCTGTTTTGTAAAGAGACACCTACATAGTAGTAACTTAATCATGCGTCTTGTAGTACTTTAAACTTGTAAGTACAAACAATCTGCAAGCTCCTTCTCA